>NW_027470121.1:0-44540 GCF_051020765.1 Lasioglossum baleicum
GGTCGGATCGTTAGCGGAAAGGTCTGAGTTTCGCGAATTTCTTGAAACGAAGTCGATTAAATCGGTGACCGGAGTCAGGAGGCACGCCCAACGTGTTCCCTGTGAGTGGCGTGTATTCGCTCAATGATTCGACCGGAAGTGACTGTCCCGGCGAAGAGAACATCCGGACGGATATCGGTACACGACTGAGAGCGCAAGGGATAGAAGGGGTAGGGAAACCGGGTCCAGGAAAAGAGAGGGAGGACTGTTCGTGGAGTAGGAGGAATAGGTAAGGCCACGTACGAGGAGAGTCGAGGCGGGTCGGTCGAGCACGAACGAGCGAAAGACAGCGTCGTAATCACATTACCGGGATTTTTCCGCGGCGACCGGCTATTAATTCCGCGGGTGTACATATATGCTCGCCGCGGAAGAAGCTGGGAGGGGGCAGGAGGTGGAAGAACGGAACGGCGGAGGGCGACAACGAAGTGGAAGCAGGAGGAAGGAAGAGGGAAGAAGAAAAGCAGGAGGAACACGAACAACGCGCGGACGAAGAGGAAGAGGCGGAGATGGAGAAGAAGAAGAGGAGGAAGAAGAAGAGAAAGAAGAAGAAGAGCCGCGAGCTGGCGAGTATAGGCCTGGGACCCCACCTAAGCATCCGAACGCGGCCCCTAAGCATCGGTGTGCGGGTGTGGCGAATACGTGCCGGGGTCGGAGGGTCGAACCCCGATGGACCCCTGGACCCCTTGGAACCTGGATCTTCGTGCCCGTGAACGCACGCAGCTCCGCGTTCGAGCCGACTCACGGGCCTCCTTCTTCTTCTTCTTCTTCTCCTCCTCGAGCTCTCGTACCCGGGGCTGGTGAACGCGTGTGCGCGCGAGCACACGCACGCACGAGCCCGCGCGACCGGGCGGGATCAGCGCGAATAGGCATAGGCGTGGGAGAGTTCATTCAGCCAAGATACTATCGCCGATTTTATTTCTAGCCGGATATATCTATGCCCGTTAACCGGCCGTGCACCGATGCAACCTGGGCTGTTCCTGCGAGCTCGTGCTCGCGGCCGCAGCCCGGCCGGACAAGCGTTGTCGGCCCTCGCCACTAGGCATTTAAATTAGAAAGATAATTTTCTATTAGTCGCGCGTGATAAACGCGCCGTTGTTCGAGCGCGTACGCGCGGACTGATACCGCGCTGGGCTTCAGCACGCTCCGGGCTCGAGCCAATCGGTGCTTTCTTCTTCTTCGTGGAACCCGCCGTGACTTTTTGCTTCGATGCAACTCTCAGCTTTCGAGGCTGATTTTATCTGGCCGTGCGTGACGGAGTTACCGGAGATCCCGGCTCGTCTATAGGCCGGGGCTTGTTCGATGCTGCGGGATAATTCACGAGCTTTTTGCCAGCTTTGATAAATCGTTAGCGTAACGGTGCATCCAACTGTTCCGACGCGGCCCTCGCGATTAGCGAGTTTCCGCCATTTAACCAAGCTTTCTGGTTCTACCTTGAGTGGTTTAAGCGCGTGTTTGAATTCGCGACGAATCTTCGACGCGGAACGAGAGCGAACGTCGAGAAACCGTTCCTCTCGTGCATTCGGTAGGAGAATGGAAGAGAGCGTGCAGGCCTGACGAAAATGGCGCAGGGAAAATTGCAGGGAAGAGGGAATAGCTTCTCACAGAAGCCACGGACAGAGCGGCGCCTTCCCCCGGAAGGAGGTTTCCACTCTCTCGGCAGCGCCTCCGAGGGGTTTCGTTTTCATTAGCCGCGCTCTCGCGAGTACGCCGCGTTCCAGGCATCCACCTTCATCATTCCCGGTAAAAGTTATAACTCGATTATGCGTCCAACTAGCAATTTCAATACTATTAAGAGGCCAATGGCGGCGGGGCCGTGGCGGATGTTTGATCCGCCGGCGAAAAGCCGAGGAGATTTGCATGGACAATGGGTGGCTGCCTCTTTCCATCCTATTCGCGCATAATTCAGGAGAATCGCGCTCGCCAAAGTCGCGTTCTCGTTGCGATTTCCTGCGCTCGCGACAAATTCAATCTTAGAAACCTTTCTTATACGAATTTATAGTAATAATATTTCAATTTTTATTAAACTCTGTCTTCGAGAAGAGGTCTAGTTTGGAATCAGAGGTTCAATTTAATGTAAAGTAATCTCGGTAATTTTCCAAATGTCAGAGATCATATCGACGACGTCAACAGAACAAAGAAGAAACGTAGGATCGAGAGATCGGCGCCGCGGCGTCTCACCGGACGCAGCGCCTCGGAGAACAACCGGAAGCACCGGTGGACCAGGTGAGACGCTCGCACCAGGTCCTCTCGCCGACGAAATCGTGTAAGTCGCGGGGTATTTTTCACGGCCTGATCATCGCTGACAAACGCTAATTCGTCGAGGCATCTCCGCGGCTCGGTGGACGACAAAGGCTCGTTGTTTCGCCGCGGCCGCTTATTAGAATATCCGCGGCCGATCTTTGACCTCGACAAGAATCCCGGCACGTCCGGCACATGATGGGACGTCGAACGCGTCGTCCTCGCGTCGCTTTTCTGCTTGCGCCGTGTTCCACGTGGAACACGTTCGCTTTCCGATCTCGAGCGGCATGGAAAAAGGCCGATAAAGCAAGGAAAGGGAAGAGAAAAAGGTCGGAAATAAATAAAAGAAAATGGCGATAAAGGAGAAAAAAAAAAAACGAAGGCATAAAAGAAGCGAGAGGGGAAAAAGGAAGAGACACGGGGCGGGCGACACCGTGATCGGTGTCGAGCATGGACAATGCTTCATTAGAGCATTGTCGGTGCACAATATCGCACAATTAGCCGGTGCTGGGGCGCTCTCCGCGCTCTTAAAAGGTCTCTCCTCGTCTCTCGGCGCGACGATCCCGCCACCGCGGCACGATCGGCATCGCCACCATGATCAAACGATCGGCATCGATCGGCCGTCTCTCCCCGATCGGCCGTTACGTGGCTGCATTATACGCCGGACATAATGCTCTTCTTTATGCCGTGCCTCTTACCGCTAAAATCTCTCCGGCATCTCCCGCCAGCTCGCGCAAGGTCCTCGTGCCCCGACCACGGGCCCCGCGGTATCGTATGCGGGCCTTCCGTGCCCGACAGGAAGTCGAGATCGCCGGACGTCAAACGCCGCGACACCGGGCTCGATCGTAATTAACCATCGATTTCGATCCAAACACCAAGGAGAAACCCGTATCGCGCGTTCGTATCTGTCTTTCGACTTTTTCTCCTGCCGATCCTTTCGCTTTGTGCTTAGACTCCTCGATTTCGGGCGGTATTTCGCACCTGGTTGGAAAATATCGTTGGTCGACTCATGGAGGTAGCTCGAGAGTCGATTCTAAAGCTATTTCAACTTTTCTGTTGCAAGGAATAACGAAGGTAGGATAGAAAATTCGGTGACTCGCGATGGCTGGTGGAAAAAGGTCAGCATCCGGTGAACCCCGGCTCGTAGAACGGAGATCGGATCGAGTGGTTAAGAGGTTCGGGAGGATAGGATTCCTGGCCGGCGTAAGGCACGTTCACGCGCGTGTACACCGGTGTCGCGGGCTTAGATACACCTCAGCCGTTTCGTCACGACAAAGTCCTGCGCTAATGAAAATTCCGGTAAAGCATATACACGGATGGTGGGGTACTCGGGTGGAATGCGGTCCAATTAGAAGAGGCTCGCCCGGCCACGCTTTCTTCCCTCGACGGCCGAGAGGGAGAGAATTGGTTTATTACGTCGAAGCCGGAGATACGGTTCTCCCACTAATGGTGATTCCGTTTCCAGAGTCGCCGCTGCTCCCTGTTCCCGTATATATTGCGCCGAGGTATCTTCCTCGTGCCCTGTTCTCGCCTCGCTTCCCTACGTGCTACTGCTAACGAATCAATTCGATGTTGATTAACGAGCCACGAGCCCTTTTCTAATTACGCCGGAGTTATTACTTGATTGGGCATCGGTTAGGATCGGACGTCGCTCCTCCGTTGCTACCTTCGGTCATCCGGTAGGTTAATCTTTCGTATGCGGTTCAGTTTAATTTCCGGTATTCCTTTTGGCCCGATATCGAACTCTTTGACAGTCGAGATTTATGGAATTTCGCGTGAGTTATGCGCAGAGAGGCGCTGCGAGGTGATGAAGAGGATGGATAACAGGCTCGGACGAGGATAGGCCGAGCCTTCTCCCGGCAGATTGCTAATTATCGAAATAATTATTACACGGATGTAATCGCGGAGGGAATTATTATTCACTTAGGCGAGTTACGCGAGTTAGCGCGTCGAGGATCGTTTCGTACGATGCTCGTCGCGGAAACACGAGGATCGAGAGCGAGTCGGAGGTTGCCCGCGTTTCGATCGGAAGCGGGCTGGCCCGGAGCTATTAACGACGAGGGCGAGGGGAGCTAGATCGGTGGAACGGGATTCTCGAAAGCTTTTAAACGATGACGAGGAAGGAAGAGACGGTGAACCTGTCGGTCGCGTCGCGGTGGAGACGAGCAGCACCCACTTCTTCGGGGCAGCGGTGTTCCTCTGGCTGCGCGCCGGACCCCGGTGGGAGGTGAGAGGTTAGGCAAACACGGGCTTATCTGATGGCCCGTCAGCGGCTCTCGGCCCTTCTGCGCCTGGTGCCGGACCTTCTGGTATCCCGTAACGCATTGTCCGCGCGCCTCCACGAGAAGTAGAGCCCTTGAAAGGTTACACGAGGCCCGGCTGACGGGGCGGGAATGCCTCTTCCGTTCCGATAGACTCCATTTCTAGCCGTGTCACTACGGAACGAGGATATAGATTCTCTCTTCTGCCAGTCGATTATTGCCACGAGTTTCGCTCCGGGAAGAAATTTCCGCGTCGGAGCTGAATAGACGGATCGAGGTGTCTCCGACTCGTCGGATGAAAGCGATCGGAGAGAAAAGGTCGGTACGAAAAGTGTTTAGCGCAGTAGATTAAAGAGCACAACTGGTACTCGTCGGCAGACGCGCGTGATCGATTATAGGTACTAGCAGACTCGCCTAACCGACTTTGAACGGTAACCGCCGTGCATCAAAGGCACATCGATGATAGAAACGTCGAAACAGCCTCGATCCAGAATTCCATGACGCAGCCCTCTCAAAGAGATCGAAATCGATCGCCGAGGAATTCAGGGATCGTGAGAGCACGTCACTCGGCGCTCGAAGAGAAGTGCATCTCCTTTCGACAGGTACATCCACTCGGCTGCCCGCCTCCTGTGATCGGGCCCCACCCCGATTCGTACCGATTCCGACCCGGTTCCTCGCGCATCCTCCTCCTCTTCGCCTTTGTCTCGACCTATTCTCGCCCTGCCCGCGGGGCCAGTGATATCCGCGTGGAATCTTGGAGCGCGGCAACGCGCGGCTAACGAGCCGCGGAGATAAGCGGGTTTCTCCACGGATAGCAGGTATTCGGTACTGGGATTACGTAACGCGCGCGCGTGTTAAGAGCCAGGCTAACACCGTTCTAAGTAACCTTAAGTGCTTAATGCTCTTTCGATCGAAAGACTTTCGAAAGGCGGAGAAGGGAAGGCAGAGCGCGGCGGTTCCGTTGATGACTCTATCCGCGCGACGCGACGCGCGCGGACCGTCCTAGAAAGCGACAAAGAGGACGCAGAGGACAACGACGAGGACGACGACGCGACGAGGAGGAGGACGACGACGAGGACGAAGAGGAGGCGGTTACTGGCTCGCGTGTACCGTCCAGCGAAATCTGCCGCCATAAATTGGAGCCCGGTGCCGTAATTGAGACGGCTCTATCGGCCGTCCACTAAATCCAAAGCGTCCCATCCAGCATCCACGCGGCGCGTTCGCCGTAGCGCGTGACTTACTAACGTGCACGCGTTCCCCTCGCGCGTGAACCATGTACAACGGCTGGCAGCGAGGCCGCGGCGATCGGGCCCGGCGCGCGGGATGCATTAACAAATTAATTCCGCCGCTATCTCGCTCCCTCTCCATCATCCTGACTCGGCCTCGGCGGCGCGAGCGTGCATCGCGACGGCGCGGCGGCGCGGCGGCGAAATTCCGGGAAGCCGTGTGTCGACGAAATTTACGCGTGCCGCATAAATACGCGATGCGATCATCGCGAGGGCACACCGATTCCGTTCCACGGGGGTGTGCTGTGTGTTCTGTGTTGGCATTCCCCGCTCGGCTTAAGACAACCGACCCGTACCGATTTAGGATCCAATCGGCCGAGTTTATGCGAGCTTCGCAGCTGGATGCACGGCCGGTCTTATTTCACGGTAACGTTATTACGCGACCGGCCGGCTGACCGGAGCTGATCGCGCCGTTCCGTACGCGTGTACGGGCCTTACGTACAACCAGGCTTATCCGACGCGAGGCCAGCTCACAGGGTGTCCCTCGAACCGACGACAGCGAGGTCGATGGGGTTACGTATCCTCTCGGACGCGGCGGTGCTGGGATATGGCTTCTTCAATTATCGGGACTCGTTCTTTCACGGGAAAATACGGAAATTGGCCTGGCTTGTTTAGCCGCCGCGCGGTGTACGGATAGTTGCCGAGTCTTTAGGATAAACGAACAGGGTAGAAGACGCGCGGGCCCTGAGCTGGAAACGCCGCGGCGAGATAATGGCCGATAGGTTTAATTAACGCTGGAGCGTGTTCTATTAGCGAGAGGATTGATAGGGGAGAAACGGCGGGCTGGCGCGGAAGACGAGAGGATGGCAGCGGGATCTCTCGGCTGTCGTACGAATTTCGGACACCCCGTAGATCCCCGGCGATCCCGCTGGCAACGTCCCGCTCGAAGATAGGCTTGTTCGGTAATTAGGCGGTCGGAAGGTGGCCGCGGGGGGTCCGTTTTGCCTGCAGCTGGATCGCGTGGGCGTGCGCTATGCGAACCGCTTAAAATGTTGCCGGCGAAATTGACGGCGACTCTCTAATTAGGCGCGCGACCGGCCGCTTCCACCGATTCTCACTCGAGTCCCGTTTCCCGGTCCCGGTCCCTGCGTTTCCCCGCGCATTTCCGCTAAGTCCATTCGCGATCGCCCGCAAATTGGCGAGAATTTCCAGCTGTCCAGCTCCGGCGACGCGTCCGGGCCTCGGGCTTTCTCGCAGGCCTTGAGAAACCTTCGATTCTTCTTCTCCGAGTGGTTCCTGGAAAGGTATGAGCAATGCGCCAGCTACTCTAATTAGCGAGCAACCGAATCGCGTCGAACAGTCGAGATCTCTTAGCAACAACTGCCAACAATGGTACCCCTGTCCACGTGGGTGTGTGCGATTTGTTTTCCGGCTCGCGAGTAAGATCGGGATTTCGAGTTTCGAGGAGTTCCGCGACGGGAAAAATAATAAATCACGGTGTTGCGTTGAAAAACTGGTGGGTGGTCTGGAAAGCAGGAGTAAGAGAGGAGAAAGCGTTGCTGGTTCCCGGCCGAGTGATCGGCGCGGCGTATAGATCGGGGTGTGACTGTATTAAATTATATCGTAATTATAATCAACGGCGAGGATCGCGCATCGCGTGGAAAAGAGCTCTCTCTCTCTCTCTCTCTCTCTCTCTTTCTCTCCCTGGACGAGAATTCTGCGGTTCGACAGAACGGCGAGGGCCGGAGCGAAGGGAAGAGCGAGACGCGGAGAGAAGGACGTGCAGGACGCTGCCCACGCGCTCGCGAACATCTCTCGTATGAAGACATAAATCAAAGGCTTTCGTGGACGATGCTCGCAATTACATACGCGTAAGCGTAACGTAATATATAATGACGCACGCACGGCGTGGGGTACGTAGCGAGGGCTCGTTATAATACGCGCCTGCTTCGTTTCCGAGCGGATCTCGCTCTGGCCACTTACCTTTCTTTGCACGCGAGACAACCGATCATAGTGTGGGAGTCGTGCCAATTTGCTCGGTATTTGGACCGCCCTTTTACATAACGAGATGCTGCCCTTTCACCCTCCGCGAGAGGGCAACGATCGAGTCGCCTCGCACAGGGTATCGTCTTCCGCCGATACCTTTCCGATCATCCTCTCGCGTGGTCCTCGTTACCTTCGTTATTTTGACAAGTGCCTCCTCGCCGGCGTGTTAAACGCATAATCATCCGCCGGCAATTAATCATGCGATCAGCGCGAGAGGCAGGGAGCAACGCGCCGCGTTTTCTGGTGGAAACCGAGTCTAAGCCGCGGTTCTTATAGGCTGGTTCCCGGGTTACCGCCCCTCGCGCGAGCACGCTCGAGAGGAACAGGTGTCCCGGGATTAACGAAATTCACGAAGGCCGGGAGAGACGCGGCGGGTTTTTGCGGCCAGAGGCGAGAAGGAAAGGTGGAAGGATAATGACGGTCGTAAGAAGTCATAAGGAAGAGAGATAAACTGTAGCTGTAGGAAGACAAACGAGGCAGGATTTTCTGCTGGAACCGCGGGACATCGCGTGGCCGCTCGCGCGCGCCAGAGGTAAACAGGTGAATCCCCCGTGGTCGATCGCTGGTGACGGCTTTATCGTGGCATCCGTGAGATAGTCAAACAAGCGGAAGGAGATCTGTAACGGGCCTCGTCTCTTTTGTCGCCGGCCCGTCTGCAGTATATCCCGCCGTGTGAACCACCGCTCTCCGACTGTTTGGTGAAACAGTTTGACGGGGTTACATAATTGCCGAGCAAACGTTGACTGTCTTCGACGTGTCCGAGGACGTTAAAGCAGGGCAAACATTCGCGATAGCGAGGCAGACTGCGCGTACCATCCGACGACATTGTCCCCCTTTCGGACTCGGCCAAGCCGAGCGAAGATCGATCGGGTCCAGCCGATGATTTATCGTCCCCCCTGGGTACCCTCTTCCCCCTTGTTCTCGCGGATCGGATCCGAGGTTCGGCGCGAGATAACGAGCGGAAAGACCGTCTCGCTTGGCCAATCTCCATTAGGCCGCGTTACGCGTCGAGAAATCATTTTTCTACCGGATTTATTTCCGTGCCGCAAATCTTTCTACTCGAAATCGCGAGACGGAAGTCGGGATAAAGGTCGAATTAATTACCATCCGCAGTTAAACTCTCCGTTAATCTCGTCCGTATCCTCTCGACGAAAGTGTAAGAGTGTCGGGTAAAAAATTAGGTTACCATCCGTAATCGAGTTAATCCGAACGAAATGGAAAGGAAAGTGGTCGTGCGGCGGCATAAAAGCTCGGATTAATCGAATGTTAATACGATTAAGAGATCCAGCTGTAAAACTTTCTACACGAGTCGATCGCGAGAGAAGATCCAGTCACGATCCATAATCGCGTAATGAAACGATCCAGTTCGATCGGCGTTTCCGCTGGCGAATGATCGAGACACGTTTCCACTCAGGCTACGTCGACCTTTCCACGGGAGTAGTCGATTAATCGAACGGATTAATTCGAGGCATACCGACCCACTGACGCGCTAACCCACTTCGACGGCGACGCGTTAACCCACTTCCATGCAGATTTTTCGATCGGAACGATCGATCCGCGGTGCTTTCCGGGTTCGCACGAAACTTAGCCGCCGGCCACGGCTGCGCAGCCCGTTAACAACAAATTATATCAATTTGTTAGTGGCGCGAGAGCGGATAGGTCTGCGGGGGTGGCGCGTTGCATGCGTGTTCCACGGCTATAGATCACCGTGGCCGGGTTCGCAAAGGCGTGGAAGAAAAAGGACTATGAACCGCTGCCAGCCTCCTGGCTCTTCGGCAGAACGCGAATTATGATGGAAACAAAAGCGACGCGTGCAACAGGTACTCTCCGAAATTTTCCCCCATTTTGATCCCCATTCGGGCAGCTCTATTAATATTCATACAGGAATCTATCAATTTAGAGTGGAATTATAGGATGAAAGGTGTATAGTACGCGTAAAATGGTATACACTCTAGTTTTCTCAAGATCGAAGCAATATATATACAAAAATGATGTATGTGCTCGTTTAAAATGTCTAGCGACGCGTGCAACAGGTACTCTCCGAAATTTTCCCCCATTTTGATCCCCATTCGAGCAGCACTCTTGATATTGATACAGGAATCTATCAATTTAAAGTAAAAATGTAGGATGAAAGGTGAACAATACGAGTGAAATGTCAATATACCCCATAATTTATTGAAGATCGAAATAATATATATACAAACACGGTGTATGTGTCCGTACTTAATCCAAATCTAGGATTTAAAATGACTAGCAACGCGTGCAACAGGTACTCTCCAAAATTATCGCCAATTCTGATCCCCAATCGAACAGCTCTCTTGATATCGATACAGGGTTTGATCAATTTACGGATTTCAATTTTATGAGACCAACATTCCGGAGTTTAATTTGAATAGAATTGTAGAATGAAAGGTGTACGGTACCAGTAAAATAGTAACATATTATCATGACTGATGGTGTGAACCGAAATTTCGCTAATTTAAAATCAAGTTCGATTTATAATTACATAATTCTCTTCTTCTTTAGGTACGTATATACTTGCTTTGAAGATACTTGAAAAGCGCTAAAAATCCTAGATAATATAACGTAGGTACTTAGTAAATATAACGAGAATTGCCAACTTATAAAACGAGATTCATAAATTGTACGCAGTTGTTGCACAACGCGAAACATTCATTCGACGACTCGCATAGATATAAATTATCAATCCGACGTAAAATTTTTATCCTCCTTGACATATTTTGATCCGTACGCGTGTGCCTGAAATAAAGAAATGTATATTTTACCTCGACCAGTTAGACAAATTGTATTTTCTCTTCGCACGAGCGCAGTACAAACCTATACTCAAACGCGAAATCTGTACCCAAAATTCGTGCAACCTAAAACAGCGACTTCTAGCGGAGAAATTGCTCGCAAACGATTAATAACAAAAATTTCCCGTAACGTTGTTTATCGACTCGATAGACAGGCACAAATTCCTGCTTTCTCCCGGGCAGGAAGAAAAAGAGAATACCGGAGCAGCAGAGATTTAAAAGCGGACGCATAATTCCGGGCGGACGGCATTAGCCGGAGAAATACCGCGATGAAATAGATCGCAGGTGCGTGGGTGCCGGGGCACCGGCTGTGGAACAGCGAGGGTGTTACAAAATATGAAATTGAGCCCATTTGTTCCAGTGGCCTCTGTGAGAGCCGACCCGCCGTGCCGCAGGGAACCCCGTTCGGGCCCCGCGTCCTCCCCACTCTCTCTTACTCCTCCACGACCCCCTCCTGCTCGCCTCACCCTGGCCTAATATCATAAATCCTTCCAGGTGTTAATACGTTCGCACACTCTTCGCTTCTTTCCAGCACGGCACCGATCTGGCCCCACGTCGAGATCCATTTGGGGACCGTTTCGTGCCCCTTTGTCCTCCCCATTCTTCCAGCTTATTCGTCTTCTGGCCCAACGTCCTCGCGAGCACTCCCAGTCTCGCGTCCGATCAATATGGCAGAGGAGGGTGTACCAAGTCCCCTAAGTTTCAAAAATCTATCACGGTGCTTCGCGAAATCTAATTTCAATCTAGTTTTATTAGGTACGATCGTGTACAGTTGCTGTACTCTCCGTAGTTAGATTGTAACTAATAAGTTTTTGTTCATAGAACAAGAATTAATAAGTACATATAAGTTTTGTTCTTAGAACAATTTTTATATCTCGTAAAAATTGGAGCGCTGTTTCTAATTAGTTTTGACAGGTGTGAATTAATTTCTATTGTCATAGACTAAGTCCTATCCGCAATACAGGACGATTAAATAAATTGGATATTTCAATTGCTGTGTGGAAAAATTCAGGGACCGTGAAAGATGGAAATAAAACGATATTCATCGGAAAGAAACGATTCGTAGATCGCGAGAACTAGCGCCGGAATCACCGGCCAGATATCGCTGTTCATTATCGCGTCTATGAATACCATTAGAGGATCGAGTGTGCCGATTCGCGTACGGACCACTTTGCTGTTCCAGCAAACGATCGGGCCCCTAAAGACTCGGCCCCGTATCCGCGCTACTCCTATCGATCAATTCTATTCCCGTGGCAATAAAACAGAACGGCAACTCGTTTGAATTCCTCTGGTGAAAGATTGCTTTCCGTCCGCGATTAATTCTCCGCCCAGGTGTACCGGCCGAGCACGCGACGGGACTTTAATCGCGAAACGCGTCCGAACCAATTACGCTCGCCGAGTCGTATCCCGTTCGACGCGTTCCTCCCCAATAGCAGAGCGCGGGAATTTTTGCCGCGGCGCGTGCACCGGCGAACGCTCGATGAAAACGCAACGGTTCTTCCTCTCGGTCCCCCCGGCCTCTCTCTGTCCCCCCGTTCCGTCGCTGCGCCCTCGCCGGAGTGCCAGGAATTATCGCAACGCGCCGTGAAACATAATAATTAGTTCCAGTTTAGCGAGGTAATGAGCGCCGGCCTCCATTACCGGCCTCATAATTGTAACCAAACCCCTATTAAAATCGACCTTATAAACGCGTGCTTCGGGCCCCCTCTCCGGCGGGGCCCGGCAGGCCGGGGCACCGCGGACTGCCCCGGCCAACGCTATCTTCCTCGAATCGCGCAGCCTGGCTCGTGCGATGCTCCGCGAATAACACCCTATAATTTCCGACATACTATACCGCCACGGTCTCTTATCCGCCGACCATCCACGCCGGATCTCCGTCGATCGCTCGGTTTCG
Source organism: Lasioglossum baleicum (assembly GCF_051020765.1). NCBI lineage: Eukaryota > Metazoa > Arthropoda > Insecta > Hymenoptera > Halictidae > Lasioglossum > Lasioglossum baleicum. The sequence continues at coordinate 12,518 of NW_027470121.1, forward strand.
CTCGATTTCCAGATGGGATTTCACGCGGCCACGATCCACGCCCCCTTCCTCCTCTTGTTGTCCATTCTCCGACCGAGCTTACCAAAACGTCGTTAATTGCGTCGGTTAGACGATCATTCTTCGCTCGATAACAGCCGAGAGTAGATTAGACGCGAAACTGGTTTTTCGGAAATTTTCTGGAACCTAAGAAAAGTATTGGAATTTTTTATGCGAATCGTGGATAAAATTTTTATAAATTTGCGGTGCCTGGGGGAATTGCGTCGGTTAGACGATCGTTTCTGGCTTGATAACAGCCGAGAGCAGATTAGACGCGAAACTGGTTTTCCGGAAATTTTCTAAGACTTCGGAGAAGTATTGGAATTTTTAGTGCGAATCGTGGATAAAATTTTTATAAATTTGCGGTGCCTGGGGATATTTGCACACCTAATCGGCGATTTTCCAGCGCATCCGCCGGCAATATCACGAACCTGCCGCCACCTGCGAGTTTCTATAATAATCGTCTTGTGTTTACTTTCTACCACATTAATTTCCAAACGTCGCCGACGCCGATACAATGCTGGATTCACGGTGAATTACGTATCTCCGAGTGATTACGAATTTTTGCAGTGTCGCAGCGTTCGGTAAACGACGTCGGGTTAATGCATATAAAATCTCGTTTCCTTAATGAAACCTTAAAGGCGCGTAACTTTCCCGAAGCTCGCGACAAATGTCCGCCAGCTTTCTATCCCTATGGAATTAAACATTCCCGTCTTTTCGAAGCTCGCGGTTGCATCTCGAGGTGTCCGGGTCTATTTTGGTCTCGTGCCGAGATCCATCGCTTTTGACCGAGTATTTCGAAATCAAAGGGACGGGAGAGAAAAGGGGAACGATAAATCCATTAACGAGAAGCCCGACGGAGTTCATTTAGTAACGGGGTTTGTTTTTGCCCCGCTCCGCTCGCGCGCGCGTCCCGCCAACTCTCACGACTCGTAAGTTAGTGGTCTGGGAGAGGCAAACCGAGGCTGTTAAAGATTTAGAGCCGGCCGTTAACGGTCCTCGGCAATTTGCATTCGCGACGCGCCGGAGAGTGTTCCAAGATTTCTGTTTTCCTTCTTTTCTTTTTCACCGTACCCTCTCTCGGGCGAATAACGAGGAACCGTAAGAAACGCGCTGAATCGATCGGGCAACGCGAGTTATCCCGTAGGGGAGTTAATAAATTCGATAACGCGATCGACCGGAGGAAATTCCGTGCGTTACCGGACGGAAAGCGAGACGCGAGATGGATTCGAGCGGAATGGAAAAGGGCCCGAGCGGATTTTCTGGAACCGGGCACAGCTACCGCGGCCGAAAACCTTGAGCGGAATTTATTACAAGGACCCGGGCCGTAAAAGTGCCACTTATGCACCTCGTTAAGTCACGTATCCTTGATGTTACCAAGCATTTTACTGACAGCGATAGAAAGAAACATTCAATTTTCCGAGAGCATTGATTAACATTCCATCGGACGATACATCAAATCAACAATAACTTTCCACTTGTAAGAACATTCCAGCCTCCATCGCCGTCCCCTTAACAATAATCACTCGTACCATTAGCGAGCCAATCATTAATAACATTATACTCTCAATTACCGGCCTCTACATTAGTCTCATTGTGATCAATCGACAAACGATCGTTTTCGAAAAGGACACAGTTTGCATCCGGAAGCCTCCTACGGTATTCATTCCGGAGCCTGGGTCACCAGAGGTTCAAGGATCTCATTAATTAGTCCCCACTTATACGTCTCATCGAGTCATCGATTATTTCATTCGCCACGATGGGAGGAGAGAGAGAGAGAGAAAGAGGGAGAGAGGAGAGATAGAGGGAAAAAATAATCACTCTTGAAAGCGCAGCGAACGTTTCCACCCACGACGCCTGTAAACCACGATTTTCCCGTGAAACATCAATCAACATTCCGCTCAACAATACGTCAAATTAAGGACTCTCGGCAACGTCAGCTGAGCTCTGCCTTTCCGAGAATAATTGCGTATTCTGTTAATGCGTCGCTTATCAACGATACGACACTGGCAAATTACGCAATCCGAGAGCAATTACGTCCTAAAACAACGCTCTTTCAACCGGAATACTCGATCGTCGAGCCAACGAGGATCGGCCGATTAACTGTAGCTCGTACGCGTCAGTTGCGATCGGAAAATCTTCGCGTTTCTTTCCGATAAAAATATACTCAGCAACACCTGTTCGTTTACGATATCGCGCGAGAACTCGTAAGGAAATCGAGTTAAACGCGACGTAGCTAGAGGCGTGGTTTGCAGATAGGGCCGAACGTAAACATCGCTCGTCAGTCTCGCCGAGAATTTCCGTTTTCCTGTTTCAGTTACGCGTTATTCCTCGACGTGTTCGGACCAAGTAGCGCGACCTGCCCTGTTTTGCTGTTGACTATGGCACACGACATCGGAATTTGAATGGTAAGACAAAGGGTTAATAATGTGGTATCGGTGAGCGACTGTCGCGTGTTTGAACCGAGAAGATGTTTTGGCTAGAATTTTTATACGTTTGACAAAAAGAGACACCTAGGGATTAGTTGAAAAGCGTCAGAAAAGAGTCATAAGAGAGAGTGTCGTAAGAGAGTTGTATTGAGAATTCCGTGAGAGAGAGTCGCGCTGTGAGCTGTACTTTACTTAACATAATAGATATTTCACCAAGAAAAAGGAAAGCTCTTGTTGTACCTATCAATACAATAACATAGTTAGTACATCGATCACTCGCGTAAAGTAACGATGTAAAACAACAAATAGTAAGAGAAAAAATTTTCGGTATGAGGAATAACAAATTCAATGCGTTTTCTTCTATCATCAGGAACCCCGGGACAATTTGCGCGTTTGATCACATTGCGATATCGCGGTGGTAAATCGAAGATGCTTAATCGAGCGATTAAAAGCGAGTTTTCCGAGAAACGTCGGACCGGCATTCCACGTTGCGCCCACGGAGCGGAGAACAATCGTCGGTCACCCTCGTCAACGGCGTCCATTAATGCGGCGATAATTAATAATATTACACTCGCAATTACGCACCGGTGTATTTGTTTAATCGCGATCTATCGGGCAGGGATCTTCTTGGCGCGAGAGGCACGTTTCACCGGTGCGTAACGAGCCGTCTCGCGTGCGAGCCGCGCGCGTCCGAGTTCCATAATTTATGCGCGCGCTATCGCCGCGCATAAATTAATACTATGTAATACGCGTCCCTCGGCCGGCGTCGGTGCGCGCGCCGCTCTCGAGATCGGATCGAACGCTCGCGAGGATGCCTCGGGATTTCGCGGCGATCTCTACTCGCCGACGCGTCCCGCGATTAATTATTGTCCGAGCCTTCGTCCTGACGTCTTCTCTAACGTCTTCTGTTACCTCGTCGAGAAACTTTCTCCCCGATGTCAGAATTCGTCCAGTTCCACTCGTCAGCCTCGTCCAGCGAAGCGAAATACCCGATTGATTTGTGGATTTATACCGATTTAACGCGTATCCAACGGACGAAATTCGATTGAGCGTCGCGAGAGGAGGATATTATTTCCGCGAGAGGACAATAGGTGTTCGGCTAGGTATGGACATGCGATTCGCCGGCAATAGACGAGCAAAGGTCGTGGGTCATCGACGATCCAGTCGGATAAGCGTCGGAGCCGCGATTTTACCGCGAGCGGCACGCTTGAAAGGCGCGTAGCGGGCTCGCGTGAATTCCCGATCCGGATTATATTAAGATAAAGGCCGCGGTGGGCGTGACCGGCGCCGCCGACGCCGATCCTCGATCTCGTTACAATTTCGGAAAGGGAGATCGGGAGGCTGGGATCGCGCGGGTAGATGCCGATCGAAGGGGTCGGGCCGCGATTCTTGCTCGCGATTCGGCCTGGCGCTCGAGATCGGGCCCCGATAGCTGCACCGGTGCGCCGCTCTTCCCGAGTCCGCTTCGGGGCTATCGCGTGCAGATATCGCACGCTTAATTAGAACTTTCGCGGCGAGATGGGCCTCATTCTCGTTCCCATTCACGGGGTCGAACTGCGACGAGGGTTGCCAGTCGTACGGTACCGGAAACGCGTTTCGTGGTCTAACGATTCGCGTATTACGCTTCGAGACCTCTCTGTTAAAGAAATAGCGATCTACGGATCGGTTTAACGCGGGTCAGTCCACATTATCGGGAATAAATCTCGAGAAATACAGATTCGAGATTCCGAGAATTTTCCAGCTTCAGATTTCTCTGTGAACTCGGTCCAGGACTGTTGTTTGCTCTATCGTCGGTGAAAATGCGATAATTTGTTTCGGAGAATATCGCGCGAGGTTAGGTCCAGCGGGGACCAACGGGGACCAGCGGGGACCAGTCGTCTACCAGTGTTACCGATCGTAACGCTGAATAGACGGAGGATCGTGAAAGGAGGGCGCGGATTGGAACGGTGGTTCGTTACGTTGCGGAAAGGAACGTCGTGCCCTGATTGGCGTGGCTCGATCCACTTTACAAGAGAGTAAGGCACGCCGTGAGTCGAGATAAAAGGCCGATTTTACGGGGCATCGCGGAACTCTGCGGAGCCGTTTCTGAGCCATCCTGCGGCCTGATCGAGGAAAGTATAAGAAGGGTGCCGACGGGCATTGTCTGGCGTTTTAGTGCTGGCCCGACCTTTGCTACATGTATCGCGGCCCCCACGGCATCCCGATGGGCTTCTTAAACGTTCCTCTCTCCCGCGTCCCGACGGCAGTCTTGCGTTTCGCTGCCGAGGTCGTAATACCCGCGCTTACGACTCTGCGTCTCGCACCTCTTCGATCCGCGTCAGCCTCCTGCTCCTTTTGTAACCTTCGAGGACGGCCGACTTATTCCACTCCGGTTCATCGAACGCGCTCTATCATCTCCGTCGCTCTCTTCTAGGATCCCACCGAACCTAACCCTTCCATCGGACCACCGATCCGCCGGTCGATAAGATTCCACGATTTTGTTTACCTTCCGCGAAATTCACAGACGTACGTACGATGGAAGATCGGATATCGCGGGAAATTTACGAGTCTCTCGGTCGATCCGATCGAATGAAATTTCGCAGATCTACGGCGGCACGGAGCTAGATCCGATCGCGTGAAATGTCACAGGCCCGCGGTTGTATAAGGCTAAACTTGGCGGCGTGAGTCTACCGGCGAATAACATTACGCCTCGGGCGCGTGTGAAATTTCGCGGCTCCTCGGATTAGAATGAAATTAACCCGCGTTGCGTAAATCTCGACGAAAGCGGTGTGCGACGAGATTTAGAAGCTTACGCGCGAGAAATTTCGCGGATCCGTTATCGAAGAACGTTAGCCGTTGTCGGATAAAACTGGTCCCGATCGCGCGGTAAATTACGCCGCGGAGATCGAAAGAAGAGTTGAAAGGTGAGAAAGGAGAAGACCGCCAGCACCAGTGTCTAAAATTAATAACCAAGAATGGCATTTCTCCTTGGCTTTTCTCTGTCATTTCCCCGAGCCGAGCCGAGGCGGCGAGGATCGCGTAAGGACAAGGATCTTTCGACACGATGGTCGCGCACTCGCCGCGCGTGTCTACCGGGGGAATCTATAATTAAAATCAATCAGAGGATCTATTTATACCCGTCCCGCGAGCAGGCTGGCGCACGGCAAAAAGAAGAACGTCCATCGATTCTTCATTCCGATGTCGTGGCTCGTCACGTGCTTTTTCCGCGAGTTCCAGCGTGTCGCTTCTCATCGGCACCTTCTCATCCGCGGTGCGCGCGTCGTTAGAGGGGACGCGACGTCCGCGTCGCTGGAAAAACGCGCACGCCTACCCACGGTCGCATTAACAGACCGATAACGGACGTTTGCTTTTTATCACGTTTAACTCATTTCGATAATCCACGCGGCGAACCAGCGCTGGCTGCGCAGGATCGCGGCGATTCGCGTCTGGCACGCCGCGCACGGTTCTTCCGTCGATCGTTTCGCGGCTGCGTTTCGCGCGCTGGAATTCCTTTCCCGGGAAATTAAGCGGACTTTCAGAAATCGACGTGCACCTGGGGGGGTCGTCGCTGGACACTCTTTAAACAGAGAACGTTACGTGCACCGTGCAAATGTAAACGGCCGTTACTCCCTGACCTCGTCGTATCTCTGACCGTTTCCACCGGTTGACACCGGCGTGTACACGCGTTAACCGAGAATAGGATAAACCTGACTTTCTGTATACCGTTTTATGGATTTGCCCGCCGAGCCATAAAGGATAATGCCGCGCGCCGGCTACGTATTACATTTATGCATGTGTATATCACGCATCTAATTGTGGGAAACGATAGGGCATTACGCTGATTGTTAACGCAGACCTAACCGTGCTCCTAGCTCTCATACAATCCGACTTTTTCCTATGTTCTTCTATGTTTTTCTAATCGCGAACTCCTCGATTCGGCTGAGTTTCGTTATTCTTCGATTTCGGGAATTTGCTCGATTTCCTAGGGAGCGATTGAACGATTTATCGGTAGACGTAAGATTTACGTCGGGTAATACGAGGTTTACGATGTTTAACGCTCCTTCGAAATCGACATGATGTATGCAAATTTTACGAGTCTACGAGGTATGCGTATCCGAATAAACGCAGGGAAGAAATCGTCTGAAATTCGAGACTGCTTTGAAAGAAACGAGTTAACGAAAATATATCTATGCCGATAGCCTACCGATAGTCCCTCTTAACTTCGAATTTGACTCGTTACGTAGGAAACCGCGTGATTTCCATTGTAAATGAGATACAACCGCGAAGAGTTAACCGGGAAACGGTGGAAATTACAGCGTGCGCGATCGTTTTGTCGCGCAGCGTAGATTCCGAGGGATCGTTTCGTAAGAAAGCATCGAGAAGGTAATAGCACTTTAGTGGCGGTTCGAGGAGGTATTGTAACATCGCTTACATTTCCAAATACGAACGATAGAGGACGGAATTAATTTCGCATAGAGGTAGATTCGGTTCGAGGTAACAGAAGGACGAACTGTTTTAATTCGATTCGTGAAAAATCGCGGGGATATGCAGGCACGGACACAAGCCGGGGAAAGGTCAGAGAGAAGGTGCATTTGCATGAAATTTCATAGCGCTTCGACCCAGGTTCATCGCCGTCGCCGTGTGTTCACGCGTAACGATACACCCTGTACATCATAAACTCGTGACAATTCACGGATTACGACCTTGCCTATTTACGAGGTATGCGAGGAAATTGTTCAGACGACGAATCCGCCGGCTATAAATTTATACGAGGCGAAGAATTCCGCACGACTATTGATACCGCGTGCTCTTTCTTGCCACCAGCGTCGCGCAATAATCATTTCTTCATGCAAATCGAACGATCGAACATATCCACCGCGACGTTAATATCGCTCGTCGGATGCTGCTCGTTCCACCGTACAAGAGAAGCTTTCGCGCTTCGCTTTTCGAGGATCAACTTTTACAAATCCTTAACCGTCGACTCGCAGTTTAATTCACGCTCGTCGATTCGAAAGCGCGCGTTTCGGGGTAGCTTATCGAAGTAAACGCATGGAAAAAGCAGAGTATCGAAAAACCCGGCCCCCGATACGCCGATTTATTTACGCGAATACGCGAGGGTACTAGCGCGAAGCGTAATAACACGTTTATGGAGAATCGGCGGCATGGCGCGTTGCGTTTATATCGAATTTCTCCGTGCGTTTACTTTGTCAGTGATAGTCACTATGAGCACGAGGCTGTCGAGGCCGGAGAAGGGCCTGGGAAGGAATACGACGCAGGGCTGCCGGTCGGCAATGCACGAGCATGCATTACCCAAAGATTACGATTATTTTATAGCACTATACGCGCGAGTCGTAAAATTCGCGTGCCATTTTAACAACTGGCTTCCTGCTGATGCCGGCCTGTACCGGCCGTTGGATCGCGGTTAGGGGACGGGCGTGTGGACCAATGTGGATGCTTTTTAATTGATAGATAAATCATTCCCGGGGACCTAGCCGCGATCCGGCCTCTCGATTGGCGTTCATCATCGCCGTCTTTGTGCGTTTTCCTTCGCAAACGTCTTCGCTCGCTTTCGACGTTTCGTATTCTCCATCTCTTGATAGGAAATTCGACGCGATGAAAACGCGGCAGAGTAGAACCAATCGCGAAGATCGATCGAGAGTAAAACTCGGAGACACACGGGAAACCGATGATCGGTACGATAAAACAAAGACTCGCCGGTTAAGCAGGTGTTCGCTTGCGATACCTCGATATACAAATGACTTTAATACTCAGGGATCCCGGTGTCTCGTAGACACGCGTCATCAACAGCGATTTACTCCGCGAATCGGAGTCGCACACGCCTGCGACGCGAGATTAAGGACAGCCCCGATTGACTCCGAACTTTCCACGGCCAACGTACCGGATTCCTCGGCGAAGCGGAACCGCGACAGAAGTTTGACAAAGGACGCAATTAGGCGAAAGCCGGGGCAGGATAGCACCGAAAGCAGCGGCGCAGCCGGTTCATATTAATAGCGAACACGACTTTTAGATGCGGCGCGGAGGTTACGGAAGCCACCGAGCGATTATTCGTGGCCGGGCATTGTCGGTCCTCGCAGTGGGAGCGCGTTTACACGGTCTATCGTGCAGTCGAGATTCGACCGGAGCTCTTTCCTCCGCTCCGGCCTCCTTTGTGCCACCGACGTCGTTCTACTAGACCTCCGTGTTCCGCTTTTACACGCCTGACTGCATCTACCGAAGCGGTCTTCGGCCGTACGTGCGCCGCCGGGTAGCCGAGGTATTTACCTACTTACGCGTCGCAGCCACACACGTGGCGGCCGATGTGTGTGCATGCGCTGTCGGGACATAATGCTCGAGAAATATGAGCTCACGACCCCCGGCTATACGGATTCTGATGATGAGAACGAAATGAGGCTGAGCAAGGTAGCTGCATCCGGAGGAGATCGGAGAGTGATTCATTGGCCAGGCGGCGGGGATTAAAAATTGCCCGGAGTCAAAGGTGGCTAGTATGTTACTTCGAAAATCGAGCGATAGCCCCCTTTGGTGGGCCTCTTTGTTACGAGGGAATACGCGAGCGGAACGCGACTCGCGTTTAACCGACCGAACGATGCGAATTAAACGCTCGATCGAGTAACGTTTCGTCGGAGCGGAAACGTGTTAATCGGTGGTCGCGAGTTGGTCGATAGCCGAGGGAAATTGGAGAGGTCGGATCCGGTATCGGCGGAATCATTGTTTCCTAGGACCATCGATCCGGCCTGGAAGTGGTGGGAAATGAAGTAAAAACATCGAAAGCCGAGTCCGTCTGTTGGCGGGCATCATACAATTATTCTGCGTTGGTTACCATACAATGCTTACTTAAAGTCAGAGATTTCGTCGCGCGCGATTTCTAAGAGCTACGCTGCAAAATGGCTTCATCAGCCAGGCTGTTTGCATACGGCCAATCGTGCTGGCCCATTCTCCGGCGTGCTACATGTACGGCTAGTCAAGATTTTCCCTCGAATCGACTGTTCGTCACGAACACCTCTCCGAACGTTGCCGCCGCGGTTTCGAGAAACCTTCGAATCCTCGCGGTTCTATCTTCTCGTGCAATCTGCTTCGGCGACCTTCGTTCCGCACGCGCGGAATTTGGGTTACCTGGTCTCGATTAACGGCCGCGCATCGGAATTCTCGGGGGCTTATCGCGGGATCTCCGAGCTCGCTTTCGCAAACGGTGGTTTTTCCCTCGGATCGCCGGAAATCTAAAGAAAATAACCCGTTCACGCCTGCTATTGTTACCCGTATTACACACCTCGTAAACATCTCGACGCGGCGGTTCGTCCACGCCGGTGTTTATCGTTGCTCGTAGCACGATCGTCGTGCCCGTCCAATAATAATACTAGCAGCGTCCATAATCCGTCGTATCATGACGTTTGCTCGGTCTCCCTTTGTGCGCGCGGATCCAGCGCGGTTCGTGTACACGGCACGTACCGGAGAAAACGGACAGACGGAGAGAGAGAGAGAGAGAGAGCTAGCGATAGGAGGGAGAGTAACACAGAGAGTCGGAACCCGGTGTCACGGGCAACACAGGTGCACAATGCACGTGAGAGAGTCCCGTATGGTAGACTACTTAAAATGCATTGGCAATAAGCCCACGTCGCGTTACGCGTCGCCGTCCGGGTGCCTGCGACTTGTCTATGGGCTGAGCCACTCATGGCTCGTCCAACCTGTACCGAGCTTGAAAGTCCTCTCTCGTCTAGTAGTCGTATAAGCGACGGTGCCGATGCAGCGGCGTTTTCGCGAGGAAGAGAAAATGGCCGCCGGGACAAGACGACGAGCGACCAGACGAGGAGGAATCAATTCCGAGGACTCTGATCCTCGCGGCGAAGAAGGAGGAATTTCGGAGCGAAACTCGGTGTTGCCCGATTCGGAAGTTTCTCGGAACTCTCGGTAGTATCAGCAGGGGTCACGCGATCACGCGTCGCGCTTCCTGGAAACGCAATTTGCGAGGCATCCGGCGAACACGAAGAACACGCGAGGATCGCGAGAACGAGGCGAAAATTTTGTTTGCCGGTTCACCAGGCCCATTAACCCGACCGGTCGCCGTTCTAATTTTCATACTCCCGAGATCGGACGTGAGGTCGACGTGTTCCGAGACCCCGTGGCTGCGCGCGGCCGTAATTAATTGGGAACACTATTAAATCATCGGCCTATCGCTCTTTCTCATCCATAAGTGCCTCTACCGCTCGGCCGGCCAGGCAAGAACGCGACGTTCCGTCGGTGCTGATAGCCACTTTTTCCCACTGTGGATAATTCATCAACTTCTTTCCCCGACGCCTCCAGACACACGCCGCGAACCTAAACTCACGATCCGAAGCACGGGCACGAATTTCTAATCCAGAAACCATCAGCGTGCGTTCTTACCCGCGCGGGAACGCGCGGTAATGGTACCCCGGCGAACAGGGACCAAACGATGAACTCGACCCGCGCAATTTACCTACGGAATCCCGTGGCAAGGACCCCGCAGGATGCTTCCTCCTTCTGTTTCTGCCCGGCCTCTCCTACTCTCAATTACATCCGCGGCGATACGTGTCCCGGCTGGTTAGCCGTCGGTGTCAGAATATCTGGCCGCTCCCGAACGAGGTGGTTGAAACGTAATACTGGTAACGAGTACCTAATTCAAGCATGGCCGCGTCATAAGTCCGGCAAAGTGCGCTGTAAGTTGCCCCGCTAGTCGTAATGGTGTTTATGGGCAATTCCCGGCCGGCCGTGTGCTGCAGGTAGCAACGGGTTCCCGTGCTCGCTCCGGAAAAGCATCCACTCTCAGTTTACACGCGGCCATCCACTGGAATCCGCGATGAATGGAATAGGTGCTACCTTTCCTCCACCCCTTTCCCACCCGCTCGCTCTTCTTCCGTGCACGCTCGTGCGAACCGGCGCGTCCTCTCGACCACCCCGGATCCTCGTGGATCCTCGATGACTGGATCCTCGTGAATCAAGGTTTCCGGCTCGATCTGGACCAACCGAGGTCCAGAAACACAAGAGACACCCTGACTAAAGCCGAATCCCACGAAGCGGCGTATCGGCGCGGTTCTCACTGCCGTTCGCGCGATCGTTAAAGCTGGTCCATTTGAATATGAATAAAACGTTCTCGTCCGCTTGCACACACACGCGCGCACGCATCCCCGGCTGCTTCGCTCGGCCGAACTCGGGAGTGTTTTACGCGCACGCATTTATGGATTGTTTAATGGCGGCCGCCTACCAATTAGACGAGCGGTAAATCAGCCATCGAGCAGACCACACCGCGCAGGCACAATGCACGGTGGGCATTGTTGCGGCCAGGCCGCGGTGGTGGCTCGGTCAATAAAATATTGGGTGCACGCGCGCTCACGGCGACACGGCGACTCGGGAGACGAGAGGAGCGCGATCGGCGGTGGTCCTTCTCGCGGGGAGAAAAAGAGAAAAACCCGCGGGCCCGGCTCGTATATCAATAGACCAAGCGGGGAATAAAATATGCCCCTGGTCGGAGAAATAACGAGCCGTCTCGTGAGAAAACTCGACGACGAGCCGGGCCATTGTCGCGGCGATGGCAAACTCGGGTAAAGGGAAAAAGACGCGTGCCGGCGTTGTTACCTGGACGGTTGTTAACGGTTCGTCGAGACTCGCAGCCAGGCAGCAAACGGTTGGCCGCGCATTTTCCCATAATGTTAGTGGGTTAGACGCTGCGTAACGCGCCGGAAATCGTGATTCGCGCGCACCTGACGGATTATCGATGCGCCGCTACAACCACGCGTATCAATCCGTTATCGAGAACTTCTCACGCTTCTTATATAACCGCGCTGGTATTAGCATACCCGCAACTGTCTGCCTTTTCGCCCGCCCTGCGAACAGGTACTTTCGCAGGCGCGTAAATACGTTTGCACGCGCGGTAGAATACCGGTAAAAGTAGTCTAGTCGCTTGCGGGATCGAGGAGAAAGACCGGCGCGTAATCGCGAGCTGGTCGGTGTCACTATTTCGCGTCGAGAAGAACGACGATCGAGTGAAAGTGAGCGGAGATAACGAGCAGTAACGCCAGTATCCAGCGGCTCTAATTAGAGGAAGCGGTAAATATGGTAATGCGGTTGATAGCACTGGTCCTATAAAGGTCGCCGCGGGTCGACCAGGTCTTCTCTGGAGGTGAATCCTAGGTAACGAAGAGGTCGTCCGGGTCGTGTCGTTGACGTTCAAGGTCGCTCGAAGGTCGCCGAACGGCGGTCAAGGTCGTCGCGGTGGTTTCGGAGGTCACGCGACCGGTCGCAGGTCGCTGCGAGTTCTTACATTGACAGCCGGGCCCGCGAAAACGCGGTTTCTGAGTCTGTCGCTTGAGTAGCTGCCCCCACAACGATGTGGATCTCTTTTTTTGCTGGAATGAGTGTCTTACACATCGATTTGTAATTACTTGCCATGGTTACGTCGAAAAATTTTACACGCAAATAAAATTTACTATTTTACGAAAATGTGTAATATTTTAAATATTTTCTTGGCTATTCAGTGATCAAAAGCAAGCGAATAAGGCCGGCATTCGAGGTTTAAGTGGCCGATACATTGACGACGCTCAGGTTTTAATTGTCTCTTAGGTCGCCGGCTGTCAATGTACTAAACTGCCCGAATTTTCGTAGCTCGAGACACTCCAACGCAACGTGCGCGTTGCGAATCGCGCGGGAAATATGGAAACGTCGTGATCGAGTGGAACTCAGTTCCGTTAAAGCGTATGATTCGCAAATCGATTCTGTAACTCGCGGTATTATTTCAGTAGACATATCATTGGATCTAATGATAGGCCGACTGGGAACGAAGCCGTAAACTTCGAGCGGAGATCCGCTAAAAGTTGCCAGTCAATCTGCGCGCTCTTCGCGTAACGTCTAACGATAGGCCGAAGATAAATACGAAGAACTCGGGATAAATCTACAGGAGCGACGTGACTCGTTTTCCACCGTTTTTCCAATCAGCGCTCGCACTTTTCCGCGGCGTTCCCTCTTCGTTTTCCTGCCCAATGGCTCTCGTGGCGCATTACCATCGCGTTACGTGTGATACTACGCGCGCTTATGCTACGTCAACACGAGTGGTGTACCGTAATCAATAGCCACTTGCGATATCAGTCTGGCCGAACGGAACATTCCGCGAGCGTGTAACGAGAATCGAAGCGGTGGAAACGTAGAAACTCTCTCACAGACGGATTCGTGGAATCTACATTCGCGGTTGCGCAATCGTCAGCCGCGGCATTGTCGCGTTCTACTTGGTCGATTTGAGCCATCGCGGATTCCACTTTTACTCGATGCGAGGAAGGAGGATTCGCACGGGAGTGCCTGGTCGCGGGGAGAATCGGTGCAACGAGCCTCCTAATAACTCGTTACCAAGGAAAACCGCGGCTATCGGCAGTAGTCGAAGGCTGTTACAAGGAAACTTTCGAACCGCGCAGCTGGGAACAACGCGGCGGCGTGCACGCGGCGAGTCATAGGAGTATTAAAAGACACACCGTGTGCGAATAGTGATTACTACGAGGCTGCTCGCAGCTATGGCTGCAGGTTGATTATCTCACCTGTCCTGACTCTTTTACTCTCGCTCCTGCTATAATAGGTTCCTCGTCCCCATGCCAGTGGTCTACCGCTGCCACACTCGCTATGCGATTATATTTCTTGCTCCCCTATATCTTCGCCTCACCCTCCCACTCCCTCCCACATACCGTCGTGTTTCTTTCTAGACTATTCTTCCCTTCTTCCACTTCCGCCAGTTTTTCGCGTAACGCATAGACCTGTAATGTTCCCGTGAGAGTGTATTCCGGGATAGTTCGAATCCTGACGAGGATCATTCGTTCTGTCGCGAACGATAGCGTAATTTAACTTATTCATCTACAAATAAACACCCTAACAGTTGAAATCGAACAAAGCCTCGAGCAAATAAACGAATCAGAGCGTTGTTCTAATTCTCTTCAAGGATCAGGAAAAGCAGATGTGGAATAAAGCGATTTCGAAGACGAGTAATAGACGCGAGCTGACCGAATGAAAGCTGTCCAGCGATATCCATCCGGTGGGAAGGAGAGAAGAAGAGGAAAGGAATAGATCTGGAGTGGCAAAACAGCGTTCCAGGGGCTGGAGGTAGCCGGCAACAAGCAGCCGATGCTCGATTAGCAGCGAAAGAAAGCAAACTGGCTTCTCCGAAGGAAGTGGCGTAATTAACAATTTCACCTAACCGCATTGCCGAGGGTTCACCCTGGAGCTCCTTATCTTCCCAATAGCTGCTCGTACCTCGACCCGACAGCCTTATCTCCTGCCCGGTTCGTCTCTCAGAGACTCGTCTCGCCGGCAGTCGCATTTCTCCGTCGGGCAGCAGCAGCCGGGAACAGCAGCACGAAACCAATCTCGAGGGATCGAGGGAGGTGAATCCAATCGCCGAAAGAAAAGACCGCGGCGCAGAGAAAACTCCATTAGACGTTAGATCGTTCTTCTTCGTGCTGGTCCCCGGCGAGTCGTCGTGTGTGCACAGAGGATCGTGCAGAGCTCGGTGCATCGCGTTGTAAAGCGAGACGCGAGGCCTGGCCTAGGGGCGGCGGAGGCCGGAGGGAAGGACTTTGCGGCGGCGGCGGCGGCAACCGCGGTGCCAGCCAGCAGAAGAACACTCGCTTTTTTGTCCAAGTCAATATATCAGCGCGGGGGCCATGTCTAACGGGTAATGCACTGCCCGATCCCTTCTGCACAGCCAAAGGAAGCTGTGCTGCTGCTGCTGCTGCTGCTTGCGCCTCGTACGACCACCGTCGCTATTGCTGCCGCGGAACGCTCCGGGCACTCGAACGATTGTCGTTGTCAGAGAAGAAAACTACTTCATTTTCCACGTTAAGTCGCAGGCGCGGGCTACCGGCCGCGGAATGGCCTTCGCCGCTGCGATATTTCCAGCGACCGGGTTTTGCTCCCGGATCAGAAGAACAGTTTCGTACAGGGAAACGACGCTTCTTCCTCTCCTTCCGCCAGCAGAGATTGAAAGTACTTTCGATAGATGCGGGTAAGATAATTGGAAGACTCGAATTTAATTCTCCCTACGCAACCGTGTTTTTACTCCCGTCCCACGTACAAACACCGTCTATCGTTCCTGGTGCACCGTTGAAAAACACCGAGACCTTTTTCTTCGGAAAGACGAGAATGCTCGTCGACGAGGATTCGTCGAATTGTCGAGGTGGGCCCGGTCGACGGAGATACACCCTGTATATGCGGTTGTATCCTGGTCGCGTCACCATCGAACACTCGCCGTTCAATTAGCCTCGCATTCCGGCAGCGACAGATGTTGCTACCACCCGCGGCGCGGCACCGTGAATTTGATCGAAGGAATATGGATACGGTGGCGGTATCAGTGGTAAAGGTTTCACGCGGCGAGTCGAACGGTAGACGCGAGGCTCCGCGTGAAATATCAAATTCAGAAAAACAATTAATTACAAAATTGCATAACGACGTAATGGCGGCTGCGCGGCGAGCGTATGCACGCGCGCGATCACCGCGCGCGATATGCATAATGCATGACAATTTCACCGCGGCCAAAGGTTTTTGATTTAAACGACCGGCCGATCATTAAGCGCGACCGTTCCTAGCGGACGAGCCGCCGCTATCGATCAGTAGCCAGACGCCAGTCGATCTACTCTGTCCGCCTCCGGAGCTGCCGAGTGACGTCAACTTGATTAGCATCTGGCGACCGATCGCGCCACGAATTATTGTCACTATGCGCTTCCGGGGTACAGCTTTCTTTTCGCCGCGACGCCCACCTCGGGCCCCCGTGTCGTCCAGGCCTCGACGCGCTGTCGATCAGCGATCCTAATCGAACCACACAGCCTGCTCGCCGGGGTATAATTACTGGGGCTGCGCTAAAGCCCGAAGTAACTGTTTATATATCGCGAAATACCGATTTCTCGAGTTATCCAAAGATAACACCGCTATGTTATCCAATTCATAATTACTCGGCTATCATTCACTCGAATTTCAATCAAAGCTTGGGATCGTTAACGAATAAACGAGCAATTTCGACGACTCGTTAATACTCTCGACTAATCGACTAATTCGTTTAATTATTCACGGTTAACTCGCGTTAATTACCTCGTATTCGCTCGGTATTTCCGTATTTTGCGTTTGCCTCTCGACCTTATCCGCTCGAGGGATCTCCGCGAGTTGTTCGAGTCGCTTCGTTGTTTTCTCTTCCGCAAAGAAAGCGCGTTTTTGCCGCTTTACGCAACGGAAGAGGCGAAAAAATGAATCATCGGTGGGTGGTCGATATTATTACCCCGAGAACGGGTCTGGAGGAACCGATGATTTTCCACTCGGCCCCGGGTAAACGATCGATCGGAGGAAATGAGAGGACTGGATGGCGGTAGCTGGATCAATTAGCCCCGTAGCACAGCTGAGCGTTACAAAAGCGAACCGTTGGCCGACCGCAGGGTTAAATCTCCGGCGGCGACCTTTCGTTGCGATCGCCGTGCAAGGCCCCGGTCATCTTTCACCTATACGACACGGTTCGCGCGAGAGCAATGTTCATCTTTCTTCCCTTTTCCTGCTCCCTGCGCTCGTCTCGCCCCTTGATTTACGATCGCCGACCGATGCCCGGCGAAAGTCACCGCGAAAAATACGCTCCCGGGAGCGTATCCGCGCCGGTGGCGTCCGCCTCGCGATTTTCTTATCCCCGGCGAACGAACCGCGAAGCGAGCAGCGCCGCGGCGATCTTCTTCTTACCGCGGCGACGTAAGTAGCCGCGGCCTGCCGTAGGCCTCGCCGCCTCAAAATTACCGGCACGCCGCTATGAAAATGATAATTTACTGTGACGGGCCTCGGGCCTGTGTATCTGGTTCACGCGAGACGCGCGAGAACGCCGCTACCGTGTTTTCATGCTCGTGCCGGGGCTACGGGCTGTTCCGAGATCCGCAGACGAGGCCGATAGTTATTTCTGGTATACGAGACGTCCAGGAAGCCCGAGCCTTGCAGCAGGGCGCGAAAATCAATGGCCGTTCTCGTGGGAGGTCTTCGTAGAAACGTTGCGAGTTTTTATCTGTCAAAGGTCGCGCGGAGGTTTTCGGCTTCGAGAAAGTAGGAAGGAAAAGCGGAACGAAATCGCGCCGGTATAATCCACCCGATGTCCGCGTGCTCGCGTCGAACGTTTCCCTTCCTATCGGGTTTATCCAAGCGAACGCTAATTAATAACAAACATTTATCCACGAGCGTGCCGATTAGTCCGGCCGATAAGCCAGCGAGCCGGTTCCCACACAGAGACCGTTCGTTAGAGAGCCGGTCGTCTCAGAAACGTAATCATTACCGTTGTTATTATCGTTATCGTCATTATTATACCATGAATAACTAAAACGCGCGGACGAATCGGCGAAGTCATTCTCGCCCTCATCTGGCCGGGTCGGAAGAGAGGCGGCGGCGGCGGCGACGGCGGCGACGGCGGCGTCGGACGAGGAACCGTGGAGACTTACGGTCACGGCTGGAAGAAGGATGAAGAAGCCAGGGCCTCCGGAGGCCTTCGCGCCTACGTTTTCACTGCTGCTGTCCCGTGCCAACCCCGGCAACCTCTCTTTCTATGCCGTCTCTATACACACTCGGGCGCACACAGAGCCCGAGTATTCGCCAATTAAGCTCTATTGAAGCGGTCAGGCACCGCAAGGTGGCCTCACGCCGGAGACCTGGCCGTTAAATCCAGATTAAGAGCGGCGCATGACACGTTGAATCCGTGGCTCGTCGATCCAGAAACATTTAATTTAGACGTTACCGCCTGTTGCCAGGAGGAGATATCTCTTTATTCACGCTACGTACGGGCCGCGTTCAGGCCGCGGCCAGGCCCAGGGGCGGATTAAAACGTCCTCTCTTATTCGCCGGGAATTTATTATGAGCGATTCTTTTTTCCATCGCGAGGCTCGGAGCCTCGGCGCAGATCGCCTTTCTTCCAAGGCGACGCCACGACCTCCGTCGCCTCGCTTTATTTCGCGGAAACGAAGATTACGTTACATCTAAGTATGTATATCGACGAGACGGAGGGACGTAGATTTTATCGGCGATTCGCAGGCGAGATATCATCGCGCGGCGAATGGTCGGTTATCGAGGCTACCAGGCAAAGAGATTACGCGCGAGGCTGTCGCCGTGGATCCTGCCGCGTTTCTCGCCGATTCTAGTTTCTATAGTTCGGAATAAGCTTCACCCCGTTGGCCGTATAGATGAACGAGCCTGGCCCGAGCACAAAGGAGGCCGGGAACGAGCAAAGGGCGAAGAAAGTGGTTCGCGGTGGTTGGAAGATTACGATCCCCGAGGGAGTAAAGGAGAACCTCGCATCGCCTCCTCCACCCACTTGTCCCTTTCGATGTGTTTATTCAATGATAACAAATTACCGAACGAATCTGTGCAGTCATACTCTATAATTGCGACTACCGTGGCTGCGGCTGTCCGGTCCGCTCGTCGATGAATCGTTCCGGGAGGTTAGGATCCGCGAGAAAGTCGAAGGTGAAAAAGCTGCGGCAATAACAGGGGCCACGGCATAGAGCGACGCGTGTAAGAGAGTCAAAGGAGCGCTAAAGAGTATGTCTTGCGCTCGAAAGTATTCATCCTATTTCTATCGCGCTGGTGATTATACCGCCCGAGCCTTCGCGGCTTTTTTTCCCCCGGTCGCGGCCGTCGTGTCGGCATCCTAACGTGGAATTATTCTGCGTCGCGTCGCCGTCGAAGGCCGTTAACCTTTAACAGCAGAAAGAACCTCGCCGCGATATTTCACACCGTGGACGCGTAGATCCGATACGATTAGCATCTTCGACGTAATTGGCGAACGCTTTGCTCGACGATCGCGACGACGCGATAAGTCCGCCGATTTTTGCCCCGCGCGTGAACGCTCCGCACCTATACTCCTCCGACTCTGTTACGCGACGCGTTCTCTCCGTATACCTAGAATATCTCGAAGATAGCGGAGAGAGAGAGAAAAAAAAGATCGAACGAGGAACAAACGACTCACGAGCGTATCCGCGGGATCGATAGGAGATACAGATCTACCTAGAGATCTGTATAACGATACCAGGCGAGCCGCGAATGCCTCTTTCCGACCGTGCCACCGCTCTATTCTCTCTTTTACTCTCTCTTCGTGTCTCCATCGCACGCCAGGTCCCGTCAAACGTCAATCAAAAGAGCGCGGAGCCACGAAGGTATCGTAAAGCATGAGTATAGAGGAGGTGAGGCTCGGAAAAATCGATACAGACCGGCGCGAAAGTGTAACGCCGGTGGTGGCGTCGGTAGCGGCGGCGTCGGCGGTGGCGTCGGTGGTGGCGGCGCGTACGTGAACGTAGCAGACTGTTCCACAGACTGCCGGCTGCTCGAGCCGGCAAACTCTCACGGCCTCTGAACTCGTACTCGTCATAACTGCAAATGGAATGAATACCTGCCTAGCCGCCTATAGTGGTAGCCACGAGTGGCCATTGCCGGTGGATGGTTACTGGCATTTACGGCACTAACCCACTGAATGCAAGCTCTAAGATTGGCTCGAGATATTAAGCGCGCCGTGTGCACACGCGCACGGACACATTAGAGACGGTGGAACACACACGGATGGAAGGACTTGTACGAGTGTACGCCACGGCGAGATACGAGGCGAGGATATACCTGTCTGGCCGCGTACGACGGTAGGTAGAGCCGTAGTCCCCGAAGCAACGAATTACCGGATGACCCGTCGACGACGAAGACAACGAAGGCGCGATGATCGCGCGCCTACGTGCGCGCGTCTACGTGTACGCGGCCGCGGAGATCAGGGAAGCAAGGTGCGAAGGTGGCATCGACTCGAGCACCTGCTACCGTCATTATCATCAGCCGCGGCCAGTTCAGAAAACACGGGGAGCAAGCAGGCGAGATTCGAGTCTAATTCCTGCCTTAGGCTGCAATCCGCTCTCGTTGCCCGCGTCCCCGGGACACCGGGCACGTAGGCCAGCCTTTAACCGATTTACTGTGCCACTCGCCGGCACGACCGTCATCGCCGCGTGACCGCGACCGCTCTTCCCGCGGGCGAGCATTTGTCCAGCCACTTCCGGTACCCTCTCGCGACGGTCAACCGGTTACCGCGCGAGATAAAAGCGACTTTGGATTTCGTTTCATCCGTTCCAAGCGTCACTCTTCTGCGAAACGAAATGTATATTCGACTGCTGTGGGAAATTCGTGCGTGAGAAAGGGTGAGCCGAAGCGACGTAATATCGGAGAGAAGTGTCTAGCTTTCTCGTCCGGCGACGAAGATTTTCGAGAAAGTCGATCGGGGTCGCACCGATTCTCACCGGCAGACTCTGTCCGAGGGAAATTATAAACTCGACGTGGCCGTTTGGAAAGTGGAAACTGTGGGGTTGCCGGTTTTACGAGCAGCATAATTCTGCCCGGTATGGAACGCGGGTTCGTTTAGGATCTCGACGGTCCTCGCGGGCTAACCGATGAAGTTCGAAGTTGTAGATACGGGAACGGGAAGTAAATCAAACCGGGGTCCACGTTGATTCGTTTGCATCGATAACGATCCCGGCGAGGCGCATAAACCCGCCGCTGCGCGCCACGGAAACTCGAGGCTGCGCAGGTTTCCCGGTTTATGAGAAATATATATTTCCACGGGGAAACAACGTGCGGCGGGAAAGAATGAACGGCCGAGAGAAAGGTATGGCTGGACGCAATCGTATATTAGACGTCCCGCGGTGGTTCGACGATGCGAGGAAACGAGACCTCACCGCGGGCAGAGCATTATCGCGCGGGCAACGCCGGGGAATCGCGAGAATTCGAGCGGAAAGAGAATTACGAGGCGCGGACGGCCGAGAGAAATGCCGGCGTGCCGCACGAACGTTTCTTCCCGACGAGGAAACCGCCGGCACGAGATCGATCGATCGATGGATCCGACTGCCGATCGTATTCGAATTATTCCGCAAGCCTGCCCGAGGCGGCGATATCGGCCGATCGATTTTAATTCATCCGTTCTTGCCGATTGGTTCACGTTCCGCCGAGCTATCGACGACTCTATTACAAAATTAGACGAATCGGACTAATCGTCTCGAAATTTTCCTTCATACCAATCGAGGTGAATAATTATGGAAAGAATACGAAATTGCCTGATCAATTTCCAAATCCGCGATATAATTTCACGAAAGTACGATTACCGAAATTTTAATCGATCATCGTTGGTAGAAGAAAAAATTTATTACGAATGTTATTGAAAACGTGGAAATTCCTAGTCATTGGACGTGATTAATTATCGCGATAGCGCAATTAAGTTTTAAGGGTGCTCTTCACAATTGGCCAAGGAATCCCCGCAGTATTTGAGCGGAGGTTCAAGCCTCCATAAAGAGATGGCACTGGCTGCACTGCTCGCGAGGATTCGGAGACCCCTAGCTTCATCCCCTCGCAGGCATTGGTTGGTACCAAAGGAAAGAATTCTAGAGTCCAAAGTCTCGTGAAAGTGAGATTCTAAAAGAAATCCTGACACAAAGGATAAAAAAAGAAAAATTCTACACGGTCGTCTATGTCTAAACGACACACTCGGTAGACTATCGACAACCTGTTGTATCACGTATAAAAATATTCCCGCCAATTTCGTCTCGTAAGTGGAATATCTCGGTTTATCGTCAACCCGACAGCTTTTTCCCTAGGTGGCAATGCCTCGGCGATGGCTCGGTGAGCGAAGAGAGTGACCAGTTATACGAAAGGCCTGGCATGCATCGAGCAGCTATCGGCTCGTAAAATAGGGAAGAAGCTCGCGTGCATAAAGAACACGGAAGGAAGAGATAGAGGCGAGCGCGAGAGCGAAGGTGGAAGATAACCGTCGGGAGTGCGTGGACCATAGGAACGTACCACCCAGCGAAAAATTAATAAATCCTGCTCTTAAACAAACAAACTCCACCCACCCGCGGATCGGATAAGAGGCCGGCTATTGATTTATTAATTTAGAGCTGCCCATTCTAAGACGCGGCCGGGAACAGGCCGAGGGAATATACTCGCTCGCGCGAGCGCCTGCGCCCTCGCGCTCCTTCGTAGCGCTTCAGGACCCGAAGTTAAGGGATCCGCTATCCGACGTGGTATCGGTAATTATAGCCCTGAACGCGGGCGCGCGTCGGTTACGTTCATTACTGAATTATCGGCTCTGCTCGGCAAACAATGTACCCCTTTCAACCCTGCCTCTCCTTCAGCCTTCCTCCTACACCCCCTTCTATCTATTCCTTCCTCCTCAGCCTCGACCGCCGTCCCACCCGTTCTTCTCCTTCCTTTCTCTCCTCCTCGTCCTCCTCCACCTTTTCCAATATCTTCTCTCCTCGCTCTCGGAGAAAGAGACTGGGTGCTATCTGATGGGCCACAGGCTGAACTACGACCGGCCCTTTTTCTCTTTATCCCTCTCTCCCAGGCCCGTTCTTTCAACCGAGCTTTCAGCCATCCACGTCGCCAGTTATCTTCGCGAAATTCCGTGACCCCACTCTCTTTACCTCTCTCTCTCTCTTTTTCGCAAATAGCTCAGGGAATATTCAGCGATGGCTCAGGATCACGGACGATGGCCGGCGACGAGAAAAGCCGATCGATGAACCCGGGATAGGCCGATGAAGATGTTCAGTTCTCGGAACGAACTGAAAATTCCGGATACCAATGGGCCTGTAGTCGGAGCGTAGAGTCGGATCCCAGCGAGCATCCGTGAAACGAAATGATTAATGGCGTTATCCCTTGCCGCGGATTCGCGTAACACGAGATCGGCAAAATGAGACGGCGCGAGCGTGATTCCATTATGCAGCTTCCCGTGGCTGGCTCGCAGCACTCTGTCCCGCTTCCGATACGCTGAAATTTAATAAATTCGACGTTTCTCGAAACCTCGTTACGGATACGAATTTTACATTCGCCACGGTGTTATTAAGTGTGAATCGACCTTAATACCTAGGTGCACCGTATGACTATACGAGAGACGTGAACCCGTGGATGCGGCATGCACCTTTGCTTCGTCATCCATGATGAGGAACGCAAGAACGCGCATTACCCACGGATCGCCGCGGCTTTTCTGGTCCACCGTGCGACCGCTTCGACCACCACCATCGACCGCTGCCTACCGTCTTCCATAGCGAAACCCTTTCCGCTTATTCTACCCAGCCACTATCTTACTTGCGATTCCCATTTCTTTTTCCTTCTCTTCCTCCGCCACTTCACTTCCACTTTCCGTCTAACAACGAACTTCGTGTACTCGAATTACGATTTATCGAAGGAAAATATATAGATTCGCAATTTTTCAAAACGGCAATATCGATATCCATCCGTGTATAGTTTCGAAGAATCGATCTTTATCTCGGACGAAGATCGCGCCCCATGAATTGTAAATCGAACCTATCATCGTTCTCCCGAATGTAAATGCGATAAGTGGCCGGAGTCGCGAGTGCCAAGCAGGTGTCGATGATTCACGAGGAGCCGGTTGCAAGCCGATGGTTTGTATAGCAGTTTGGCCGGGTTCGGCTGGTAGGTCACGGTAGAGAAGAATTTCTACGAAATAGACGGTGGTGGATCTCGACCGAAACGTTTCCGCTGACACGAGGTTTATGGTTGCAGGCCGGGGCGAGCTAGAGGTAGCGACCGAAAAAGAGAAAGCTGCAGACGCCGAAGCGTCCAGAGGGAACGAGAGGGGGGGCAACGGGGTCCGTGGCAAAATGTAGCAGTCTACGAACGCAACGCTAGGTATAAATATGCAGTTCACCGGCGTCCGAGTTGCGTCGGCGGATAATTTATGCCGCGGTGGTTCCGCGCCGCCCAGTTCGCCCTAAAAATTATTTATTTGATTGAACACCGCTTCGGGGAAGGCTATTCCCGGCGAACCCGGATGATCGTACACGCGAGAGAGAAAGAGAGAGAGCCCGGGTGTTTCGTAGAGCGGACACGGGGATGCATAGGTGACGCTCAGGTGTCCGACGCAGAGCTTTGTTGCATACATTAGTTGTTCGAGTGCTAAATTACGTGTGAAATTTGAGAAATGATGATTGCCGATTCTTTCCAGCCGCCACGCTGCCTGGTACCCGGCGTAATAACGATCTATGTCAGAGAATGGTTAGAGTGTAACGCAAACTCGAATTAAAATTCGGAGGTAATATTCAGTTACACGATCTATCCTGCGATCCCATCAATTAACGCGCGAGCCAGCGTTACGGAGACACAAACTCAGCGATCCCGGTATCTTCAGGATCGCGCGCCGGCGATCCATTGTAACGAACGATACTAATCTGGTATAATTAGGTACACCTGCGAGGCTGTTGCAAACAATGTCGAAAGTGCGAGCTTCACGCATGAATCATATATTCCGACCGATGCCTTCGAGGTCGAGTTACGTTAATCACGAGCCAGAGATCGATGCAGATGCGCGCGTTATATACCTGCCTGCTATCATTGACTAGCCCCGTGTTCACCGCGGCCGAACCGGACGAAACCAGGAGAAAAAGGTGGAAAAAAAATGGTGGAACCTGATTGCGAGCCAGTCAACCTATAACTTTCTGCCTTACGACCCATTAGCTTCCCACACTTGAGTCATACGCGTCCGGCGAACAATGCCAAGCATTGTCTCGCCGCGACTATAATTCGTAATTAGCCTCCTGATTAATTATCGATTTATCGGCCAATTATTATAATTATCCTTGGACTGCGCCCCGCGGATCTCGTGCACTAGAGTATCCCGGTTTATCTGATAGCCCGAAAGGTCTCTTCCCCCCGTTCGTTCCCCGGGCCCGGCCAGCTTATATAACCTTCCGCACGAGCTTCTTTCGCGGATAGACGTTACATACTAGGTCCGCTGACCCCGGCCAAGGGGCCCGGGCAAACGAGAGCCTTCACCGCCGCTATCTATATCGTGATTTTACGACGCACCAGGAAACCCTGGTAAATTGGCACAATTACCCTCTCGCGTGGACCCCCTCGATATCTTACTCGGAAGAGGCGCGTGCACACGCGAATCGGGCCCGCGAGGATCCACACGTGGCCGGTCGCGACCGACGCATCGGGTTACAGGGGAAATAATTCACCCGGCTAATACACCGAGATAAATTACGTAGGATGATAATCGATGTCTACGCCTGTGTCATCCAAAGTAATAAATGCACCGCACAAAGATCTACGATCCTCGCGGTTTATCGAACCAGCGAGCTGTTCCTTCTCCCTTTCCCTTCCCGTCCGCCATTTCTCTCTAGTCCCGTGAAATCCCGTCGATTCGCGGAACCTTCGTCGTACATCCAGCCGTGGTGAAAAATCATCGCCTCACCGGCTGGAACGTTTAACGACGCAGTCCTTTTCTCGGTATTCCGCGAGTTGCGAGCGCATCGGGACCGAGGACGGCTGGATGCGAGCTGGACGGCCGATTGGAGGAGTGGTCGATCCCAGATACGAGGGTCGACCTAACTTTATTGTATTTAATTAATTACTCCGTCCGATACCCGATCCTGCAATTTGTACCTTCCCATACCTCCTCTCCTCTCTGCGTCGTTCCTCTCCGCTCTCCTCGTCGCCGCCTTCGCTCCACGAACCGAGACTCCCTTTCGTACGTTCCACGGGAATCCGAGATATCGAGATCGTACCGTATATGTCAATGCGTATCATAACGACCTCGTGTTACCAACCACCGGCGACAAATTGCCCCGAGCATCTTGATAAATGCCAAAGAAATAATACCTGTCCGCGCGCGCGCGTGGTACTCGCGATACTCGAGATACGGGAATTATTAATCGCCGGTATCCGGGACAATTTTCAAGCAATTACGTTTCTTCTTCGTCTCTTTTCATTTTTGATCGAGAGAAAAAATCTCCAGCGATTAAATTCGAGCACGCTCGGATAGCATCGATGTCGGAGTGTAAAAGAAATTGGATAAGCTTGGAATTAATTCGACGGCGCACACCCACGGGGATGGATGGCCGATAAAATAGACCGACGGATGGGGAAGCTGTTACGATGACATCGTAAATTACGCGGAAACTCGGTGTCCGCGGGATAAGGAATAAGCGGCGTGTATCGGCGTCGCGAGTCGCGACGCGTAACATAAATCAGAGTTAGAGAGAGCTGATCCTACGCGCGCGGTCTTGCCGCGGATCATCCGTACGCGTGTAAGGTGGCGTCACAACATCGGTAATGCGGCCGTAATGCTAATTTACCGTTTATACCGGGCGAAACCACCCTCGCCGGTCCCTCCCGCCATCGCGTCGCGTCGATCGTCATCCGGTATTAACGCCTCCTTCCTAAACGAGCTTGACCTTGACCTTACGCTCCACGCGATTCGCGTACGCGCAGAAATATAGGTATGGACAGCGGACGGCCGTGCTGGCTAAGCCGCGATCCCGTCTTGTAAACGTCCTCATTTTTCCTCGTTTCGGAGTACCAGAAGCTTCTTAACCGCGAGTTTTAACTCGCGAACGAGCGTCCGCCTGTTGCGGCGGTCGCGTACAGTGCGAGTGAGTATGGGAATTGGATATAGAGAAGCTACCCCGAGAGATATTGTGCGGTTGATGTATTATTGCGCGGTAAGATCAGGGTTGTGTTTCATAACAAGATGAAGTACCGCGGGCATGGAAAGTAATAGGGTAGAATTTATGTTCGCACATTACGAACGATGCGTTGCACGTGTAACCTACTTCCAACACACGCAGCGGCTTTTGTTGCCGGACGGTGTATTTATTTTGCCGGGCCGCGTTATTTTCGTTTTATCGTTACTTACGTCGCTATCCAAGCGATATGTAACGTTGTAAAATTTTTCCGAACGCGGGTAATTTTTACGCGACACCGGTATCGGTCGTCGAGGTTATGTTCGACGAGACGCGTTATCGCGGCGAGTGTAATTCGAAGAATTAATCTCGAAAGAATTTACCTGGTATTCCGAAGTATCTTTGCCGTTGCGGGATCTGGAACTCGGCACGCCGCCCACCGCGTTCCTCGGCTATTGGCTCGAATTTAGAGCTCTTCATCCTTTCAGAGATTCCTTCGTCGGTGTTCCATTCTTTGGTAGGCGCAGCACGCTGAAGTGGCTGCAGGAGTGGAGGTCGAACGAGAGTTTCCAGCACGGTTCAACACGCGGATAAACATTCAGCCAGCCCGAGGTAGGTCGGCTAAAAAGGCGTTACACTATTGAGCCACCGACGAGTGCACTTGTAACGCGACGTTTGCAAGTCACTTCGTGACCGAATCGTGAGAAACACAAATATGGCGGTAGACGGTGCGCCACGCCGTTAGAAAATCCGCCTCGTCGATTCCTTTTTACACGCACACGGTTTTCGTTCGCTTATAAGGTCACCGTTGCTCACAACCGTGCGCGATCGTGTTATCGTTATTATTAAGTTCACGCGAATTACGATATCGTTCGCGATTCGAACCGCATGAATAATGCATCGCGATAATATTCACGCAGCTTCCCTTTGTAACGCGAAAAGTTCAACTGGTCGCCGAATGAACATGCGCACTTGCGCGAATTAAGAAGAAATGCGCAGTAGAGGTGCGCAGTGGCGAAATTTCGTTTGATACGTGATCGCGATTTTAACGGTAATGGCGGTCGCGATTTTTTCCTTGATCGAAGTGCATGGTATTACCAACCGTATATGTAATCCCTATCACAGTGCTTAATACGGAGACTCACAATCGGGATAAAACTTTTCAGTGTACCGTAAAAGAAGCGTAATTGCTCGTAATTACATACTCGATAGTGTGACGTGCGAAGAGAGCTCGGAACGTAGTGCGTCTTGACGTTATGGGACATCGAATCGACCACGAACGGAACGTGAACAAAACTGGAGAGACGTAATTGAGTAGCTCGTCACTAATTGTAAGTTCACACGAATTACGATATCGTTCGCGATTCAAACCGCATGAATAATGCATCGCGATAATATTCACACAGCTTCCCTATGTAACGCGAAAAGTTCAACTGGTCGCCGAATGAACATGCGCACTTGCGCGAATTAGGAAGAAATGCGCAGGAGGGGTGCGCAGTGGCGAAATTTAGTCCGATGCGTGATCGCGATTTTGACGGTAATGGCGGTCGCGCGTCGCGAATTTTTCCTCGATCGAAGTGCGTGATATTATCGATGTATTATCGATTCTATATGTGATCTCCATTACAGTGCCCAATACAGAAACTCACAATCGGGATTAAACTTTCAGTGTATCTTAAAAGAAGCGTAATTGCATGTAATTATATACTCGAGAGTGTGACGTGCGAAGGCAGCTCGCAACGTATTGCGTCTTGACGTTATGGGACATCGAATCGACCACGATCGAGACGTAATTGAGTAGCTTGTCACTAATTGTAAGTTCACACGAATTACGATATCGTTCGCGATTCGAACCGCACGAATAATGTACCTCGATAATATTCGGGTAGCATCTGTCGGTAACGCGTATGCACTTACACGAAATAGAAAGAAATGCGCAAGAGGGGTGCGCAGTGGTGAAATTTCGTCCGATTCGTCGCGATGTTAACGGTAATGGAGGTCGCGCGTGGTGATTTTTCGCTCGATCGAATTGCGTAGTTAGTTCGCGACGAATTATCGAACGTACGCGCGATCTCTATCACAGTGCTCCATACAGAGACTCACAATCGGGATAAAGTGTTTCAGTCTACCGTGTAAGAAGCGTAATTGCTCGTAATTACATATTCGGGAGTGTGTTACGTGCAAAGGGATCCTGCAGTGTCCGGAGGTTATGGGACATCGAATCGACAACGACCGAGACGTGAACAAAACCGGCGAGACGTAATTGAGCAGCCTGTTATTACGTTCGCACGAATTACGATATTGCCCGCGATACGAATCGCATGAATAATGTATCGTTATAATATTTGGGTAGCGTCTGTCGGTAACACGGAAAGTTCAACTGGCAGTCGAACACACGTATGCATTTGCGTAAATTAGAACGATGTGCGCAGAAGGGGTGCGCAGTGGCGAACTTTCGTCCGATTCGTCGTCGCGATGCTGGCAGCAAAGGAGTTCGCGTGTGATGATTTTTCGCTCGATCGAAGTGCGTGGTTCGTTTGCAACGAATTATCGAACGTGCGTGT
Organism: Lasioglossum baleicum; assembly: GCF_051020765.1. Taxonomy (NCBI): domain Eukaryota; kingdom Metazoa; phylum Arthropoda; class Insecta; order Hymenoptera; family Halictidae; genus Lasioglossum; species Lasioglossum baleicum. The sequence goes on from NW_027470121.1 coordinate 41,981, forward strand.
GATCCGTACCACGGTACTTAATACGGAGAGTCACAATCGCGATAAAGTTTCTCAGTGTAACGCGAAAGAAGCGTAATTGCCCGTAATTACCTACTCGCGAGTGTGTTACGCGCGAAGGGAAGCAACGTGTTGCGTCTAGAGGTTATGGGGACACCGAATCGACCGCGAACGAAACGTAAACAAAACTGGAGCGACGTAATTGAGTAGCCTGAGGCATTTTTCTGGCCATAACGTGGATGGAAGCAGTTCAAATATGTTGTCTACACACGAGAGGTATGTTAAACGAACGTACTTTTCTTTGCGATATATGGTAGCTTACAAACGCCGCATTAACTTCGTAAATAATCAGCGACGCGGTGCGCTTGCGCAATGGACACGGCATGGCGCGCCGATTCAAATTGAATTTATCCCGTTCATTACCAGCGATTACGCAAATCCTTCATTTATACAATCGAAATCGGCGAATAATTCATAATCATACATTGAACGTGATATTTTCGAATCGTCGTAATAGATACGGTTGTAAAATGCTCTTTAAACGCTCTGAATTAATATCGAATAGCGAGCCAGAAGTTTCTTGTTCTCTCGCAAACAGGATCGTGCGCCTGTTTATGTTTCATTCAATGCAAATAGCGTCTCGTAACCGGCGACAATTAGGAAAAAACGTTGAACTAGTTTATATACAACGAGGTCCGGTCGTTATTCGCTTGTAATATCGATTCGTGCAATTATACGAAGATCCTTTAATCATCGGGGGCTCGATCCGCGATATCGTCTCTCAAAACTGACTCTCGTTAATCCGAACGCGAGATACACGGAATGATTGGCCGTCCGCTCTCTCCGCTCGTCTCCGCTCGCATCTGCTGGCGCGCGCGCGTGCACGAAGGAGAAGGACGCGGCACGAAAGGAGAATAAAACGAGACGAAGGGGTTAGGACGGGAGAAAAGCGTGGAACCTGGCTCCGGGATATTAACATTATAAATCGTGCAGGCCGGCGACACGCCCGGGGCGGAGCCGATCGTATCGGCTGGATACCCACCTCCGGGCTCGATATCGATTACACTCCCGTGATTGGCAGGATTCGTAACACGCCAGGGGGATCTCGTGGCGCGACCGATCGATCCTCGATCGCGCGTATCCTTCGATAAACGCTCGCTCGCGCCTCCATCCGCTCGGTGCGCGCGGAATCGCGGAATTCCGCTCGGCCGACGTGCACGCGAGGAGACCTTGAATAACGAGGAATCACGGATAGATATCCGCGTGGATATTGTCGACGGTTCGAAGATCCACTCCGTGGAAATCTCTCGCCACCGCTTCGGAGAACTCGTCCCGAGCGTATCGTGGGAGAGGACGTATCGCTCTGGCGTTTAGTCGCGTTTGCGCAACGAGATAGCACGCTGTTCGTAGTTGCAGGTTTGATTATCGATTTACAGTCGCGAGTCGATTATTATCGCGTTGGTCATCCACGATACGCGATTGCGATTAACGTTGGAATAGGGGCTATAAAAATTTCAAAATTCCATGATATGTTATTCGAGTAATATTCTAAAACGTCGAGTGTCGAAGTTTGTAAGATTAAGATTTCCGTTATCGAGTAACCCACGACCCTTCGGAAAGAAATTTGACTATCGATTTCGAGTCGTTTCATGCGTTGATTAATTATCACGTTGGTCATCCGCGATCGCGATTAATATTAGAGCAGGGACTGTACAAATTTAAAAACTCGCGTGATATTTTGTTCGCGTGATATTCCAAATAGGTATATTGTAACGTCGAGCATCGAAATTTGTAAGATTAAGATTTCCGTTATCCAGCAACCCACGTCCCTTGGTGAAGAAATGACGCAACCCTGAAGGTTCGGTCGGCAGAGGAATGACTCGGTGAGATATCGCGAGGCAGACGAACGGGGAACAAGTACCGAGTCGAAATTCGAGTCAAAGGGTGTACAAGCACCGGCAGACTCTTTTATTCGGCACACGGGCAGTGAATCTTGCATTGACGGCGACAACAACGGCGTATGTTGACCAAATTGAAGTATTCAAAGGAGTGGGAACGCTGCACTCCGGCGGGCTGTCGATGTACAGTAAACGATCATATTATGGGACGCGGCGCGATGAACGTCAAGGAAATTTATTGGGAAGTCGGGAAAAAAGCTCTTATCGGCACCGAGCCGGCCCGTGCGTCCGCCGCCTTTCACCATATTTATCGACACTAAAGGTGAAAACTCGTCACCCCGTTGACGACAGCCGTTGTGTCGTGTCCACGGCGGAACCCGTTCGAAGCGGCGCGAAAGGGATCCGCCTGGACGGGACGGCGAGTGAAATCGTTCGTCCCGCGCCTCCCAACGGGATCCAGCCACGGTCTCGGGACCAGGCGTCAATAATCTTGACGTTAACTGTCGAAATGTCATTGATGCCGCGCGGAATTCTCGTCGTTCCTCGTTCGTAGGGCGATTTTACGGCCGCTCGAGAGCCTCGAAGCCCGTTCCTCATTTCAGCCCGCTTGTATCGCGATACTACGAGCCTGCGGCCTTTCCACTCGAAACTCCCAGCGAAAAGAA
>NW_027470122.1:0-44504 GCF_051020765.1 Lasioglossum baleicum
CTCGCCGTTTCGAGAGTATAACCTCGTGATCAGAGAAAGGATATCGTCTCCAATTCAGCGGTGGACGCCTTAATTTCATGTATGAATTAGGAGATCGAGGGTCAACTCGTTCGAGGGCATTGCCACCTTCTTCGGGAGACGAAGGGCTAAGTCAATAACTTCACCCATCCTGTTATTCCGATAGACAAACTAGGTATTCTGAGAGTCATTCGGAAGTACGGCATTGGCAATAGACACCTTAATTTACGGTATAAATAGCAATATAGAGACTCGAACCATTGTAGAACGGTACATACTGGTATATGGTCAAATTTCGTACAGGATACCACACCCTCCGAGAGCCTAACCTGCTGCAGCAAGTCTCTTGCATAGCGTTCAAGGAAACAAATTAGTAGACACTTTAGCAGACGGACACGTTAATTACATGTAGCAATAGGAAGGTTGAGGGTCTAACCTTTGGATGAAATTACCACCTTCGGTGAGAGACGAACGGCTAAGTCCATGGCTTCACCTATCCTGTGGATCAAAGAGTCAAACCAATTGCCAATAGCTTTCAGCGGACCTATTACCGGAATACCAGGTTTGACTTCCCTGATAACAGGATGGGTGATGCTATTGACTTAACAGTTCGACTCTCAAAGAAGATGATAACGAACGCGAACGGTTTGACACTCGATCTTGTATATCATACATGAAATTAAGGTGCTCGGCACTATAATGTATAATAATTTGATTCTCTGACACGAAGATATACTCTTGACACATCGGGTCAGCTTCACGGAAGCAAGGCCTTCGGTCATAAATTTGACTTCATACAAATACGTATCGTTTTTTCACGGTTTGAATCTCCGCTTTATTGTTCGCAACGAGAATTAAGGTGTCTATTTCCACAACTTTTCGCATACTTACTCCCGGAATACACGGTTTGCCTCCCGCAATCACAGGATAAGTAAACTGTTGACTTACATGTGCAACTTTCAAGGAAGATGGGATCGTTCTCCAACGGTTGTGTTCTCGATTTTTCTATACATAAATGTAGGAAAGCTGTCCGTCTGCTATAATGTCTCCTAACTTGTTTCCGTATCAGTAAGCATGGCACTCGACACAGCGGGTAATGGTCTAGTACAATAATGTGTTCAGTATGAAGTATGACTTCATACCAAGGTAACGTTCACTAAATACCCATTGACGCTCTACTTTAAAATTCAATCTGTGATTTAAAGTGTATATTACCAATAATTTTCAGCGTATTTACTTCTGGAATTCCTGATTTTCATCTCGGAATCAGAGGACAGTTCCAGAAATTTATTTAGATGTGTGAATTTCACATAAGGTGATAATGTTCTCGAACGGTTTGCCCCTCGATATTCAAATTCATGCTTGAAATTAAGGTCACAGTCACAAAAATGTTTACTAATTCGTTCCTCTGAACACGAAGATATACTTTCGAGGATGCGGGTCAGCATCTCCGAAGGTAAGGCTATCTGCAAACTGTTTAATATTATACAAATAGGTAAAGTCTAACAATGGTTTGCCGGTCTGCTTTAATATTCAAAACGTGAAATACTGTTTCTATTGCCAATTCTGATCAGCAGATTTACACTAGGAATACTTGGCATGAATCTCGGAAGCACAGGATATGTGAAGCTTTTCCCTTAGGTTTTCGAATGTCACAGAAGGTGGTAACGATCGGTAAGGAACTGAAACCGTTTGACAAATTATTTTAAAATTCAAACCCTGAATTAAAGTGTCTATTGCCAATGCTGTGCAGCGGATTTGCTCCGCTATGACCTGGTTCGTCTGTCGGAATGACGGGAGAGGTGTAGCTGTTGACTTAGCCATTGGTCTCAAAATGAACGTGCCAACCTTCCCGAAGCGTTTGAACCTCGATCTTCGTATTCATAATGAAATTAATGTGGCCGTCACTAAAATGTTTACTAGTTTCTATCTCTGAACATGACGATATATCCTCGAATCCGCGAGTTAGCTCCTCCGAAGGTAAGGCTATCCGCAAAATTATTAAATTTATACCAATTGCTAACGTTCAACAGTCGATTGACGGTGTGCTTTTGTATTTAAACCGTGAATTATGGTGTCTATTGCCCATACTGTTCAGCGGATTTACTCCCGGAATACCTGGTTTGGCTCTCCGAACCACTCAATATGTGGAACTATTGAAGTAGCCGTTCGTAGTTCAGTCAAGCTGGCAATGTTCTCGAGCGGATTGGCCCACAATCTTCTGATTCATACATGAAGATAAGGTGCCCTTCACTGCAGTGTATAATAATTTAATAGAGTAATACTCTACATGCATCCGGTTACGTTCTCGGAGGGTAAGGTTTCCTGTAAAACTTTTGACATTATCGAAATGTGTAACGGTCTACAAACGTGTGACTTCGGACTATAATATTCCATCCGTGAAATAAGGTGGCTACTGTTCAGCGGACTTAATCCTGGAATACCTAGTTCGACTCATGGAATCACGGGTTAAGCGAAGATGGTGACTATGCTGTGCGACTCTAAAGAATGGTGGCATCTTTCTGGAACGTTTTGACCCTTGATCTTTATAGCTCATACATGAAATTATGTTGCCCGTGACAAAAACGCCAACTAATTCGCCTCTCCGAACACGAACTTATACTCTCCACACAGCGGGTTAGCTTCCCGAAAGTAGGGCGTTCTGTGCACATTAAGCTGGACACTTGCGACAGCGGGTTAGATTCTCGGTAAGTATGGTATTCGGTAATAAGTTCGACTCTATACCAATTAGTATCGTTGAACGAGGGATGCACTCTGCACTGTAGTATATATACCGTGAAATATGATGGCTAATGCTAATACAATACAGCGGATTTACTCCATTGTTATCTGATTTGAATCTCGGAAGCACTGGATGGGAGGAGCTATAATCATAGCCGCTCGACTCTCAAAGATGGTGGTAACGCTTCCGAAACGTTTGACCCTCGATCTACTAATTCGTATATGAAGTTAAGGTGCACATCACAGAAATGAATACTAATTTTTTTTTTCTTTGAACACGAAGTAATACTCTCGATGAAGCGGGTGAGGTTCGCAGAATGTAAGGTCTTCAGTAATCCATATCAATTTATTCCAATTAGTAACGTTCTTAAACGGCTTGACGCCCTACCTTCATACTAAAGCCCTGAATAGAGGTCTTCATTGCCAATTCGGTAGATCAGGTTATCTCACGTAATATCTGGTTGGCCTCTTAGAATCACAGGATAGGTGAAGCTATTAAGTTATCCGTTCCTCTCTCGCATAAGGTGGTACCGATCTCCAAAGGTTTGACCGTCGAGCTTCTGATGCATACATGAAATTAAGGTGCCCGTCATTAATGTGTATACTAATTCGCATCCGTGAACACGAATTATACTTTGGATGAAGACAGGTAGGTTCTCGGATGATAAGGCCTTCGGTAAACAATTAGACTGTACGCGAATTCGTGAAGATCTCCAACGACTTGAATGAGACCTTCAATATTTAAACCGCTATTTGTCGTGTCAAATGCCAAGAATGTTCAGCGAACTTATTCCCGGAATACCTGGTTTAACTTTCGGAATCACGGGATATGTGAAGCCATTTACTTAGCTGTTCTTCCCTCACACAAGGTGATAACGTTCTCGAACGGTTTGACCCTCGATCTTCTTATTCACACATGCAATTAAGGTGCTCATTTCTAAAATATATACTAATTCGATTCATTGAGCACGTACTCATACCCTCGATACAGCGTCCTAGGCTTTCGGCGAAGAGGGTCTTCAGTGTAACGTTTGACTTTATACCAATTGGAAAGTAGCTGAAACAGTATGTCGCTCTACTTTAATATTCAAACCATGAATTAAGATGGGTATTGCCAATACAGTTCAGCGGATTTTCCCCAGGAATACCTGGTATAAATTTGGGAGTCGCAGGATAGGTTATGTTATTGGCTAGACTGTGCGACTAGCAAAAAATGGTGCATCTTGCTCGAACATTTAGACAATAGATTTTGCAATTCATACATGAAAATGAGGTATCCGTCTGGTATAATGTTTACAAATTCAATTCCGCTCCCACTGAGTGAAACACTTCTTATAGCGGGTTATGCTCCTCGGAAGTTAAGGTCTTCTGTAAAAGGTTAGACTCTACACCAATAGGTAACGTTGCACATCTGTGTTACACTGTACTTTAGTATCTACACCGGGACGTAGGGTTTTTAATGCCGATACAGTACAGCTGAAATCATCCTGCTATTCCAGGATTGACTCTCGGAGTCACAGGATAGGTGAAGCTATGGACTTAGCTCTGCGACTCTCAGTGAAGATGGTAAAGTTCTGGAAGAGTTTGCTACAGGACCTTCTAGTTCATTCACGAAATTGAGGTGCCCGCCACTAAAATGTATACTAATTTGTTACTCTGGACTCGAAGTTATTCTCTCGGTACCGTGTTTATGGTTCTCAGAAGGTGAGGCTTTCGATAAAATGTTTGACACTATACAAGCTAGTAACATTCTACAATGGCAAGACTATGTGCGTTAATATTTATATCGTGAACTAGGGTGTCTACTGCCAATACTGTGCTGCGGATTAAATCCCGGAATAGCTGAGTTTACTCTTGGTGCGGCAGGATATCTGAAGCTATTGGCTTAGCCGTTCGACCCTCTATGAAGGTGGTAACGTTCTGTACGTGCTTGACAATCGATGATCTATTTTATTGATGAAATTAAGGTGCCCGGCACTAAAATGTATTTCCATTTGTTCCTCCGCACACCATGATATACTGTCAATACAGCGCATTATGCTTTCGGACGGTAAGGTCGTTAATAAAACGTTTGACTTCATACGAATTGGAAAAGTTCTCAAAGGGTTTGTCGCCCTATTTTAACATTCCCTCCGTGAATTATGGTGTCCATTGCCAATACCGCTCAGCGGATTTACTCCCGGAATACCTGCTTTCGCTCTCGGAATCAGAGCATAGGATAAGCTATGGTATTGGCCGTCCGATCAACAAAGAGGACGTCAAATTTCTCAAACAGTATGACCATCTACCTTCTTATTCATATATGATATTAAGGTGTCCGTATCGGAAATATGCAGTAATTTGCTTCTCTGAACACGAAGATATAATCTCGAAACAGCGGGTTAGCTTCGACGCGGACTACGTGGTTTGACTATCGGAATACCAGGATATGTGAAGCGGTAAGCTTTGCAGTTCGACCCTCAAAGAAGGTGGTAACATTCACGAAAAGTTTTACACATGATTTTTCTATTCATATACGTAAATAAGGTGCCCGTCATTAAAATGTATACTAATATGTTTCTATGAATACAAAGATATGCACACCATACAGTTGCTAAAGTTCACGGAAGGTAAGGTAATCGAAAAAAGAAGGTCTTTAATAATGTTCTTCGTGGTTCTGAGTCTCTACATTAATATACACACCGCGGATTGATGTGTCTATTTCCAGTAGTTTCCAGCGGACTCACACCAGGAATACCAGGCTTTACGCTCGGAATCACAGAATTGGTGAAGCTTTATACTTAGTCGTTCGTTTCTCACATAAGGTGATAACATTCTCGAACGGTTTGACGCTCGACCTTCTAAGCCATACATAATGTTAACGTGGCCGTCACTGAACTGTATACTAAACGGCTTCTGTGAACACGTAGCTATACTCTGGACACGGCGTGTTAGCTTCTCGGACGGTAAGGCATTCGATAATATGTTTCACTTTATTCCATCTTGTAACGTTCTCAAACGGCTTGTCTCTCTACTTTGACATTCAAACCGTGAATTAGGGTGTCAATTGCCAATTAAGTTCAGCGGATTTACTCCCGGAAAACCTGGTATGACTCTCGGAACGGCAGGATCGGTTAAGCTATTGACTTCGCCGGTCGAATCTCAAAGACGGTGGTACCGTTCTCGAACTGCTAGGCCCTCCACTTTCCAATTCATACATGAAGCGGAGGTGCATGTCACTTAAATCAATCCCAATTTCTTTCTCTGAACACGAAGTTATACTCTGTATGAAGTGGGAGATGTTCGCGGATGGTAAGGTCATCGGTAGAACGTTTGACATTATTGCAATTGTTAACGTTCATTATCGGAGCCACGATCCATTTTTATATTCAAACTGTAAATTTAGGTGACTATTGCCAACACTGGCCATTGCATGCAATGCTGGAATACCTACTTGACACTTGGCGGTATCCCAGGATAGAGGTGAAGCTGTTCACTTAGCTGGCCGTCTCTCACAGAAGGTGGCAACGTTCTCGAGTGATTTAACGCTCGATCTTCTAATGCGTGCATAAAATCAAGGTGCCCGCCACTAAAATGAATACTAACTTCTTCTCTGTAGACAAAGTCATATTTTCAGTGACGCGGACGATGTTCGCGGAAGTTACGGCCGTCGCTAAAATGTTTGAATTTATGGCAATTGGTAACGTTATCAAACGGAGTGACGCTCTATTTTAATATTCAAACCGTGATCTCAGGTGTCCATTGCCAGTTCAGATCAGACGATTTACTCCCGCAGCACCTAGTTTAGCTCTTGGAATATCGAAGCAGGTAAAGCTATTCACTTAGCCATTGATTCCTCACAGAAGATGGCAACGTTCCCGAGCGGTTTGAGGCTCGACCTTCTAATTCCTACATGATGTTAATGTGCTCGTCACTTCAATGGTGACAAACTTCTTTCTCTGACCACGAAGTTATACTCCCGATACAGGCGTTTAGTTTTTCGAGGGATAAGGTCTTCGTTAAGACGGTTGACTTTGTTGCAATTGGTAACAATCTACATCGGATTGACGGAATGCATTAATATTCAAACCGTGTATTAAAGTGTCTATTGTCCATACTGTTCAGTCGATTGGCTCCAGAATTACCTAATTTGGCAATCAGAATCACCCGATTAGTGAAGCTATTGAACCACCTGTCCTACTCTCAAAGAGGAGGGTAACGCACTCGAACGGTTTGACCACCAATATTCTAATTCATACATGAATTGAAGGTGCGGTTACTAAAATGTATGCTGATGTGTTTCACTAAATACGACGTTGTATCCTCGATACGGCGTGTTAGCTGCTCGGGGGATAAGGACTTCGGTAAGACGTTTGACTTTATATCAATTGGTAACGATCTACACCATTTTGCGGTCTGCTTTAATATTCAAACCGTGTAGTAATGTGTCTACTTCCATTACCGCGCAGGAGATTTACACCTGGATTACCAGATTCGTCTGCCAGTATCACAGAATAGGTGAAGCTATTGACTTAGCCGCTCGACTCTCAAGGCTGGTTGTAACGCTCGGGAAACATTTGACCCACGACCCAGTAATTCATACATGAATGTAAGGTGCACGACACTAAGATGTATAATACTTTGTATCTCTGAATGCGAATTTATACACTCGATGCATCGGGTCAGCTTCTCGGAAGCTAATGCCTTCGCTAGAATGTTTGACTCTATACCAATAGGGAACGTTGCACAACTGTGTGGCACTGTACTTTAATATAAATATATATAACGGAAGTAGGTTTTTAGTGCCGATACTGCACAGCGCATTTACTCCCAGAGAAACTAGTTTGACTCTCGGAGTCACAGTATACCTGAAGCAATTGACTAAGCCGTTCGAAACTCAAAGAATGTGATAACGTTCCCGTGCGGTTTGACCCACCATCTTCTAATGTATACATGAAATTATGGCGCTCGTCACAGAAAGGATGACAAATTTCTATCCCTGAAAATAAGTTATTCTCTCGAAACGTCAGGTTAGCTGCTCAAAAGGTAAGGGTTTCTCAAAAACGATTGACTTTATAGCAATTGGTAACGTTTTCAAACGGTTTGACGCTCTTCGTTAACATTGAAACAGTGAATTAAGGCGCCAGTTGCCAGTAAGTTTAGCGGACTTACTGACGGATTACCTGATTTGACTCTCGGAAATATAGGATAGGAGAAGCAATAGACTTATACGTGCGACTGTCAAAGAGGGTGGTAACGTTCGCGAACTGTTCTGACCGTCGATCCCCATATCCGAAATGAAACTAAGGACCCCGTCACTAACATATTTACTAATTTGATGTCCTGAACACGAAGTTACTTTCTTGATAATGCGGATGAGGTTCGCGAAAGTTATGGTTATCGGTATGTCGTTTGACTTTGTATAAATTGGTAACGTTCACAAACGATTTCACGCTCAATTTTAATATTCAATGCGTGAATTAAGGTGCCTCTTGCCAATTCAGTTCTGCGGGATGACTCCCGGAATAGCTTGTTTGACTCTCGAATTCACAGAATAATTGATGCTTTTCATGTAACTGTGCGACTCACAAAGAAGGTGATACTGTTCGCAAACGGTTTGTCCATCGATCATCTAATTCATACTTGCGATTATGGTGTCCGTCTCCAAAATGCATACTAATTTGTTTCTCTGAACACGAAGTTATACCCTCGATATATCAGGCGGGATGGTTTCGCGGAAGGTAAGATATCTGATGAAAAGTTTGACATTCGACAAAATGGTAATGTCCTCCAATGGATTCTCCATATAATTTAATATTTATACGGTCGAATCGAGTGTCTGTTGCTAACACGGTAGTGAGGATTTACTGCTGGAATACCTAGTTTGACTTTCAGAATCACAGGATGTATGAAGCTATTGACATAGCCGTTTGAATCTCTAAGAATGTTGTAACTGTCTCGAAGGGCTTGACCCATGATATTCGTATTCATAATGAAATTATGGTCCCCGTCACCAAAAAGGTATTCTAGTTCATACCTCTGATCACGGTGTTATACTTCCGATACAGCAGGTTAGTTTATCGATGGTAACTCATTCTGGCAGAAGTTTGACCCTGAACCTATAGGTAATGCTGTATAACTACTTGACAGCGTGCTTTAATATTCAATGGGTGGATAAAGGTGTCTATTGCCAAAACCCTTCAGCGGACATACCCTCGGTTTTCCCGGGTTGACTCTCGGAATCACGGGATAAGTAAAGCTATTGGCATAGCCATTCGTCTCTCACAGGAGGTGGCAACGTACGCGATTGGTCTGACCATCGATATTGTTATTCATATATGAATTAAACCTGCTGTCACTATATCGGATACTAATGTGTTTCTCTAAACACGTGGCTATACTAACGATACGGCGGGTTATGTTCACGGATGGTAAGGACTGCGGTAAAAAGAGTAACTATATACCAATTGATAATGATCGACGACAGCATGACTCTCTGCTTTAATGTCTATGCCGTGATTTTTGGTGTGCATTGCCTATAAAATTCAGCGGATTTACTCCCATAATGGTTTGTTTGTCTCTCGGAATCACAGGATGAAGGTGGTATCGTTGTCGAACGTAGTAACTGTCGATCTCCTTATTCATAAATCAAATTACGATACCTATCACTAAAATGTATACTAATTTAATTCTCTGAATACTACGTAATACTCTCGATATATCGGGTATGGTTATCTGAAAGGAACGCTGTCTGTAATAAGTTTGAATCTACATCAATGGGTAATTGTCCACAACGGCTTCACGGCCTGCTTTAATACACATACCGCTTGTTAAGGTTTCTATTGGCAATTCTCTTCAGCGGATATACTCCCAGATTAGCCAGTTTGTCTTTCAGAATCACAGTGTAGTTGAAGCTATTGACGTAGCCGTTTGAGACTCATAAAAGGTGGTAACGGTCTCGAACGGTTTGACCACCGATCATCTAATTCATACATGAAATTAAGGAGCCCGTCTCTGAAGTGTTTACAAATTTCTTTCTCTGAACGTGACGTTTTACTCTCGATGCGGCAGGTTAGCTCCTCCGTGGTGTCTATCGGTAAAGCATTTGATTCTACACCAATAGGTAACGGTCTACAACGGGATGACTGTCAGCTTTAATATTCGTACCGTGCACTAAGGTGTCTGTTGCCATTACTTTTCACCTTATCTGCGCCCGGAATACCTAGTTTGACACTATGAATCGCAGTACGTGTGAAGCTATTGATTTAGACGCTCGGCTCTCAACGGAGGTGGTACCATTCTCAAGCGGATTGTCTCTTGATCTTGATATTAGTTCATTAGAATGTGGAGTCTGCCTACCGGTATGTCGACTAATTTGATTCCGAATATAATAATCAAGGCCCACGAAACAACGGGTTCGGTTCTCGGAAGGTAAGGTATTCGGTAAAGAGGATGACTTAATTGACGGTATGAATACTAAAGTAGAAAGTTAAACCGTCGGCGAACATTACAAATTCATATTAAGTCATCCTATTGTCTATTGCCATTTCTCTTCAGCGGATTTTCTTCCGGAATACCTTGCTTGACTTTCGAAATCACAGAGTAGGTGTAGCTATTGAATTAGGCGTTCGAGTCTCAATGAATGTGGTATCGCTCTCCAAATGTTTGAAAATCTATCTTCTAATTCGTTCATGAAATGTATGATCTCGTGACTAAAATGTATACTATTTCATACCTGTGAACACGGTTCGACTCTCCCGATACAGTGAGATAGTTTTCGGAGGGAAAGGCATTGTGTGTCAAACTTGACCCTACACCTATAAGTATTTCCCTACAACGGCTAGACGCCGTGCTTTAATATTCAAATTGCGAATTAAGGTGTCTATTGCCCATGCTCTTGGGCGGATTTACTTTCGGAACACCTGGTTTGCATCTCCGAATCACAGGATTGGAGAAGCTATTGCCTTAGCCGCTCCACTCTCTAAGAAGATGTTGTCGTTCTGTAACGATATGACCCTCAATATTCTAATTCATACACGAAGTTAATGGTGCCCGTCACTGAAATGAATAATAATTTCTTTCCCTGGAAACGCATTTATACTCTCGATGCAGCGGGTCAGGCTCTCGGAAGGAAAGGACATCGGTAAGACGTTTGACTTTATACAAATCGGAAACGTCTTCAACGATTAGACGATATGCTCTAACATTGATACCGCGAATTAATGTGCCTATAGCCACTACTGTTCAGTGGATTTTCTCCCGGTATACCAGGTTTGACCCTCGCAATCAAAGGATAAGGGAAGCTATTGAATTAGCCGATTGTCTCCCACAGAAGGTAGTCCCATTCACGAGCGCTTTAACACTCGATCTTCGAATTCATTCATGAAATTAATGTGCCCGTCACTGAAATGTGTACTATTTTTCTGCTGAGGCCACGATGTTTTACTCTCGTTATCGCGGGTTAGCTTCACGGAAGGTACTGCCTTCTGTGAAGAGTTAGATTTTATACCAATAGGTAACTTTGCACAACTGTGTGGACATATACATTAATATTTATACCAGGAAGAAGGGTTTTTAATGCCAATACTGTAATGAGGATTTACACACGGAATACCTGGTTTGAACCTCGGTATCACAGGATAGGTGAAGCTATTGACTCTGCCGTCCGACACTCAAAGAAGTGGTAACGTTCTTGAAATTTTTAACCCTGGATTTTGTAATTCATACATGAAGCTAAGGTGCACGTCACTAAAGCGCATAATCACATGCTTCGCTGACCACGAAGCTATACTCTCGATTCAGCGGGTTACCATCTCCGTAGGTACGATCGTCGGCGAAAAGTTAGGCTGTATGTCGATAGGTAACGATGTACAACTGTGTGACTCTGTACTGTAATATTTATGCCATGAAATTGCGTATCTAATGCCAATTATATACAGCGTGTTTAAACTCCGAGTACCTGGTGCGGCTCTTGGAATCGCAGGATAAGTGAAGCTATTAACGAAGTCTTTCGATTCTCAACTGAGAAGGTAACGCTCTCGAAAGGATTTGCCCTCCATCTGCAAATTCTTACGTGAAATTAAGGTGTCCTTCTGCATAGTATATAATAATTTGTTCCTCTCTACACGATGCTATAGTCCTATATGCAGCGAATAAGGCATTCACAGTATAAGGTCTTCAGTAAAACGTTTGATCTTATACCAATTAGTAACGATCTCAATTGGAGTGGCTTTTTACTTTCATATTAAAACCGTGAATTAAGGTGTCTAATGGCAGCACTGTTCTGCGAATTTCCGCCCGGAATTCCTGATTTTGCTTCCGGAATCATAGGGTAGGTGAAGCTAGTAACTAAGGCGAACGATTCTCAACTAAGGTGGTAACGATCACGATCGGCTTTTCCCTCGACTTCCCAATACACACATGAAGTGAAGGCCACTGACACTAAGGTGTTTACTAATTTGCTTCTCTGAACACGAAGTTACATTCATGATACAGCGGGTTAGCTACTCGAAAGTAAGGCCTTCCCTGGAATGTTTGACCCTATAGCAATAAGGAGCGTTCTAGAACGGCTTGGATCTGTAGATTAATAGTCATACCGTGAATTAAGGTGTCTATTGCAAATACAGTTCAGCTGATTTTCTGCCTAATTACCGCATGGTACGTGTGGCAATTGACTTAGCCGTTCGACTCTCGAAGACGGTGGCAACGTTCTTGAACCGTTAGACCACCGATCTTGTAATTCATGCATGAAATGAAGGTGCTCATCACTAAAATGAACAGCAATTCGACCCTCTGAACACGATGTTATATTTTAGATACAGCGGGTTAGTTTTTCCGAAGGTAAGATCCTCGATAATACGTGTGACTATACTGCAGATGCTATTGTTCTCAATCAAATTGACGTTCTACTTTAATGTGCAAACCCTGAATTGAAGTGTCTACTGCCAATACTGTTCAGCGGATTTACACCAGGAATACCTGATACGATACTCGGAATCGCACGGTAGGTGATGCTCTCGGACGGATAGGGTTTGGGTAAAAGGCATCACTTTATACCAATTAGTCATATTCTCCAACGGTTGGTCTCTCAACCTTAATATTCATGTTGTGATGTAAGGTGTCTTTCGCCAATACCGTTCAGTGGATATACTTCCATATTACCTTATATGGCTCATCGAATACCTGGATAGGTGAAGCGATTGACTGAGCAGTCCGGCTTACACAGAAGGTGCAACGACCTCGAACGGTTTGACCCTCTACCTTCTGATTCCTGCTGGAAGTTAAGGTGATCGTCACTAAAACGTCTACTAGTTCCTCCCACTGAACAACACCTTATTCCCTCGATACAATGGGTAAGATCTTCTGGGGATAAGATCTTGAGTATACCTTTTGATTTTATAAAAATTGGTAACGCTGGCAAAAATCTTGACGCGCTACTTTAATATTCATTCCGTGAATTAAGGTGTCTATTGCCAATAGTGTACTGCGGCTTTACTCCCGGACTACCTGGTTTGACCCCCAGAATCACATGATAGGTGAGCCTGCTGACCTAGCCGTGCGACACTTAGAGAGGATGGTAATGTTCTCAATCGGTTTGACCATCGATATTGTAATTCATACATGGAATTTGAGGTGCCGACACTAAAATGTATACAAATTTCTTTTTCTGATCGCGGAGTTATACTCCAGATACAACGTGTGTCGGTGATTTTACGTGCAGCTCCTGCCACGAGGGCTTAATCCACACGGCCACCAAGGCCGCGGGATTGGGATACGCCCAATCAGCGCGATGTGTGGCGCACCTTACCACACACCTACCAATTAGCTCGTAGACTGCAAGCCCTACGCGCCGACCTAGGGCAGGCCGGGACCTTTCTAAATCCCTACTGGCTCTGCAGGCCAGCGCTCGAGCAGTTCTCACGCCGCTCACCCGTAGAGGATCTAACCCGTCCGAAAACGGGGTCCCCTAACCCGCGATATGGGCTTACCACTGCAACCTCGAGGCCAACCCAAGCAACCGGCGGGGAGGACGGACCAAGGCCCGCCCGCCCTAGGGCTCGAACCGGTTCCCGAGGGTACCAGTGAATGCAGGGCCGTACCGGTCATACCCCTCGTAAGGACTCCTTACTTCCTGAATGAGGTGCTTGCTCACCTCGGCCTAGGTTGGGCCGACTCGGGTACCGTGGGTTCGTCATACCCATACTGCAATGGGACCAGAAGGCCCACCGCAGCCCCTGCGGGGATACTCCAGATACAGCGGGTTATCTTCTGGGGCGGTAAAGCTTTCGGTAAAATGTTTGACTTTGTAGAAATTGGTAACGTTCGCAAACGGATTGACCCGCCACTTTAATATTCATACTGTGAATTGTGGTGTCTATTGCTAATATAGTTCAGCGCATTTACTTCAGGAATACCAGGTTTGACTCCCGGAATCATAGAATAAGTGAAGCTTACATAATAATAACTTCAAAGATGGTGGTAACTTTCGCACACTCGATCTTCTGTTTTATACATGAAATTAAGGTCATCGTAACTAGAATGTATGCAAATTCGTTCCTTTGAAGACGCTGCTGTACTGTCGATACAGCGGGCTAGGTTTTAGGAGAGTAAGGTCGTCGCTAAAATATTTGACATTGTACCAATTGGTAACGCTCTCACACAGTTTGTCGCTCCATATTAATATTCAAACTGCGAAATAAGCTGTCTAATCCCAATGCTGTTTAGAGGACTTACATAACGGTTTTCCTGGGTTGGCTCTCAGAATCACGGGATAGGAGAAGTTATTCACTTGGCCGTTCCACTCTCAAAGGGGGCGGTAATGTTCATGATCAGTCTGTGCTCTGATCTTCTAATGCATACACGAAATTAAGGTGCCCGTCACTAAAATGTCTACTAACTTGCTTCTCGGAACACGAAGTAATGCCCTCAATAAATCGGGCTTGCTTCTTGGAAGGAATGGCCTACGGTAAAAAGTTAGACTGTATATGAATGGGTAAAGTTCTACAATGGCTTGACCTCCTGCTATAATATTCGAACAGCGAATGATGGTACGGCAGATCGAGCAGCACTACTGTATGGTCTCCGTTTATTTCTTAAGACATGATTTTCATCCGCAAGCAATTCTTTCTCAATTTTATATTTATATACAAATATTGCAATTTACTGTTATGGTCGTTACAATTTTTTTTTTTCGAAATTGTCAGTTCTATAGTTCTATTCTTAGTTAAAAAAAAATTCTATTTCTGAATATAAGTGTCTTTGTAACAAGATCACTGCACGTTTATCACATTATTTTGATAAACTTATTGCAATTTTTACATGACTTACTGTATACGTTCCTACGCTTGGGCAGCGACACGAATGGGCTGAAATTGCAGTTGCCTTCAGTATGTCGGAACAGCACTGCTGGATGGTCTTCATCAATTTCATTAATTCTGATTTGGTTCCGTATGGATTTCATCCCAGGCTTCCATTAATATATACATCCTGCAATTTTCTCATCGGATATCTTCGATTTCTTCCATAATTTGCAGTTCGTAAGTTCAAAAATTTGTATGTCTTAGTAAAGGTGTCCTTGAAAATAATTGATTGTACCATTATAAGATTACTTTGCTATATTTATGGTTATTGTACATGATTGTCTAAATACGTGTCTATGCTTCATGAAGGTCACGAATAGAGTGGTCTTGCAGTCCCATTCGGCATATCGGTGCGACACTACTGTATCATTTTCGATAATTTATCTATCCATGACACTGAACCGTATGCATTGATTCCCAGTTCTCCATTTATTCATACGTACTGAATATTTACTGTTTTGATATGTTCCGTTTTTCTCATAGTTTCTAATTTTTAAATTCACAAATTTCTTCAGAGTAAAGGTGACTTTGGAATTAGTTGAGTGTACGTTTGGCGAGACATTATTCTAAACCTATCGTAGCTTTACATTATTGGCCGTATAGGTGTCCACGCAGTCGGTGCAACACGACTGGCGAGGTCTTGAAGTCGCGTACGGCAGATCGTAGCGGCACAACTGGATGGTCGTCGTTACTTCCTTTAAAAACAATGTTGTACCGTATTCGGTCTTTCGCAATTCTCTGCTTATTTAGAAATAGCGTAATTTATTCTTAGGATATCCTTAATTTCCTCCGATGTTTCCAATTTTTATTTAAAATATTGTATTTTTTTTATTAAAAGTTTGAAATTAGATAAGTGTACGATTATGATAATATATTGCAATACTTACTGTTATTTTATACGGTTGCCTGTATGCACACTAACTCTTCCGGACAGACACGGTCGTAGTGGCTTTGCAGTTGCGAACGGCCGGTCGGAGCGACACTACTGGATGGTCCTCGGTAATGTTTTTAACCTTGATATTGTACAGTAGGAATATTTTCCCAGTTTTTCATTTATTTGTACATAGTCTAATTTACTGCTGTGATATTTTCACTTCTCCTAAAAAATACAATTTCTGAAACAAAAAATTGGAGGGTTTGAATAAAGCCGGAAATATCATTACAGTAGATTACAGAATGTAGTAATAAATAGTGAATATCGAAAGAATGCATTCGACACAATATCAAGTATAGAGAAATTAACGAAGATAATACCGTAATGTCGGTCCGATATGTCGAACGCACATGCAAGACCAGAACAGGCGCGTCGCTCCGGAGGCGTACGTGCGTACAAAGAAAATTATGTAAAATAAGAATAAGTTTCATCATAATATAGGCATAGACGTACACTCGACTAAGTACAAAGGCACATGCACTGATAAATACAGTTTCTTATACCAAAAATTGGAAATTTTGAAAAGAACTAGAGATATCACAACAGTAAATTACAGTATGAAGATATAAACAGAATACAGAGAAATATTGCACACGGTACAATATCAAGGTCAAAGGAATTATCAAAGCACATATAGCACTGTCGCTCCGATATTCCGAACGCAACTGCTAGAGAACTCCACCCGTGTCCCTCCGGAAGCGTAGGCAAGTACACGCAAAATCGTTGAAAATAACAACAAATATAGAAAACTGATGACATAAACGTACACTCAACTTATTGCAAAGAAACTTTTCATAAAATGTACAATGATTGATATAAAAATTGGCAATTTTGGAGAAATTCGTAAGTACTAAAACAGTAATTTACAGTATATATAAATTAATGGAAGAATGCGATGGAATGCATACGGAAGTATATCAAAGTTAAAGAAATTAACGTAGGCCATACAGCAGTTGTCGCTCCTACCTAGCGAACTCAACAATAAGACGAATCCAGTGCTTTCGCTCCGGCAGCGTAGGTACAGATGGAGACAATCATATATAATCACCAACTATTCAACAACATATTGTCATAATCGTACACTCATCAAATTCCAAAGGCACCATTCATAAAATGTACAATGATTGATATTAGGAATTGGGAATTTTCAAAATATCAAAAGAATCGAAACAGTGAATTACTGTATGTACTAATAAGTTGAAAATAGTGAAAGAATGCAAGTGGTACAATATCAAGGTTTAAAAAATGAGCATAGGCCATAGGGCAGTGTCTCTCCGATCTAGTGAGCGCAACTACAAGAGAAGTCCAGACGTGTCGCTCCGGGAGAGTAGGTACATATAGAAACATTCACACAATGTAACAACAAATTATACATGGTAGGGTCATAAACGTACACTCAAGTAATTCCAAAGGCGCTCTCGAAAAAAAAAAAAAAAAAAAAAAAATACAATTGTTGACATTAGTAAATAAAAATTCAGACGTAATCGATGAAATCACAGCAATATACTACAGTACGAAGAAATAAATCGCAAAGATGGGAGGAACTGCATATGGTACAAGTTCATGATTAAAAAAATTAACGTAGACCATCCATTAGCGTTGCTCCGATGTACCATACGCAACTACAAGTCCACCACAGCCCTGTCGCGCCGGAATCGTAGGTATGAATATAGACAATCATATGAAATAACAACAAGCTCAACAAAGTATTGTCATAAGCTTAAACTCACCTAATCCCAAGAACGCTTTTACTAAGAAATACAGTTTTTTAAAATAAAAATAGAAACTTCGAAAAAAATTGTAAATATCAAGGCATTAAATTACGCTGTGTGTTAATAAATGGAAGGCTGGGTTAAAATGCATACGGGACAATGTCGTGGTTATGAAATTAACGTGGACCATCTAGTAGTGTCGCCCTGATCTGTTGAACGCAAATACAAAATAACTCCTACAGTGTAGTATCGGTAGCCTAGGAACGTATACAGACAATCATATACAGTAACTATAAGTATAATAAAACAATGTCATAAACCTGCACTCAACTCATTCCTCATTAATACAATTTTTGTAATTAAAGCCTGGAAATTGTGAAAAAAATGGAAAATATCATAACTATAAGTTAGAGTATGTCGATGTAAATAGAGAACTGAGAAAGAATTCTTAAGGCACATTATTATGGTTAATCATATTAACAATGACCATAGAGTATTGTCTCCCAGAGCTACCGTACGCAACTAGAATAACACTCCAGTCGTGTCGTTGCTGCAGCGTATGTTCGTGTACTGACAATCGCATTACACAACAACAAATTCAACAAAATATAGGTATAAACGTACACTTAACCAATTCCAACGACCCTTTTTCCAAAAAGTATAACGCTTGAAATTAAATATTGGGAATTTTGAAAATGATCGAAAATATCATAACAGTAAATTACAGTAAGTAAAAATAAATGGGAAACTGGGAAAAATGTATACGTTACAAAATGAAGGTTAAAGACAATATCGTAAATCATCCAGCTGTGCTGCATCGTTCTGCCGTACGCTACTACAAGGCCACGACAGTCGTGCCCCTCAACCAGCGATGGTGTATATATAGACCATCGTATAAAAAAAGAATATGTTTAACAAAATGCTGACATAAACGTACACTCATCTAAAGCCAAAGACGCTGTTACTAAGAAAGACAATCCTTTAAACTAAAAATTGAAGATATCGAGAAACATTGAATATATCATATCAGTAAATTACAGTTAGTTAAACTACAAGGATGACTGCAAAACAGTCTCGGCAGTATAACATCCAACATAATATTATCATAAACGTACACTCAACTAGCTCAAAAGGCAATATTATTAAGGAATAGAACTGTCAAAATTGAAAATTGACAATTTTGAAAAAAATTCAAAGATATGAAAGCATTAAACTACTGTACTGTTAAATAAATGGATGATCAGGATTAAATGCATACCATACAAAATTAAGTTTTACGAAATCAACTACGATCCTCCAGTATTGCCGCTTCGATCTGTCGTACGAAAATACAGGATCACTCCAGCCGTGTCGCTCCGACAGCGTGGGTACTTATCCACACAATCATATAAAATGGCAATATTTTTAACAAGATAATGTCACAAACGCACACTCCACTAATTTCAAAGGTACTTATACTACGAAATGCAATTTTTTTACATAAAATTGAAAATTTCGAACAAGAACGAAAATATAATAACAGTAAATTGCAGTATCTATAAATGAATAGAAAACTGTAACAGAATGCAAATGGTACAAATTCAAGGATACGGAATTGACTGAAACCATACAGTAATGCCGCTTCGAGCTGCAGTGTGCAACTACAAGACCTCGATATAACTTCATCTAACATGTGATAGCATGAGTATAAGCAGGGGCCTAAATCCGCTGGACAATATTGGCAATAGTCAGATTATTTCACGCTATGAATATGAGGGTGGAGCGTCCAACGGTTATAGAGCTTTATCTTTTAATTTAGAGTCAAACTTTTTAGCGAGGGCCATACCGCCCGAGAAGCAGAAACCGCTGCAGCAAGTGTCCTGCTCCGTGTTCATGGTAGCAAATTAGTAACATTTACTCCGGGAATACATGGTTTGACTCTTAGAATATTTGAATACGTCAAACTATGGACTTGGCCGTTCTTCTCTAAAAGAAAGTGGTTACGTTCTAGAACGGTTTGACCCTCGATCTAATAAGTAATCCATGAAATTATGGTGCCTGTCGCTAAAATTGATACTAACTTGCTTCGCTCAACACGGAGCCACACACTCTGTGGAGCAGGTTAGCTTCTAGGAAGGTAAGGCCTTTGGTAAAATGTTTGACTCCATACGAATACGTAAAGCTCTGCAACGGTTTGATGGCCCGCATTATTATGCATTCCGTGAAATAAGCTGTCTATTGCCAATACTGTTCAGAGGATTAGACCAGGAATACCTGGTTTGGCTCTCCGAATCCCTGGATCGGTGAAGGTATTGACATAGTCGTTCAACGCTGTCAGAAGGGGGCAACATTCTCGTAAGCATTTACTCATGATTTTTCTATTCATGTATGTAACAAAGCTTCCGGCTCTAAAATGTGTTCTCGTTTGCTTCTCTCAGCACGCAGTTATAATCTCAATACAATATGTTCAAGGAAGGTAAGGTATCCCATGTAGGGTATGACCTTATACCAATTGGTAACGTTCATCCAGCGGTTCGACTGTGTACTTTAATAATCATACGGTAAGTTCTGGTGCCTAATGCAAATAATTTGCAGCGCATTTACTCCCAGAGTACCTGATTTTACTCGAGGAATCATAGGATAGGTGAAGCTAATAACTAAGGCGTTCGATTCACAACTACGGTGGTAACGATCACGAACGGTTTTACCCTCGATCTCCTAATTAATACATGAAATTAAGATGACCGTCACTAAATTCATAATTAATTTGTTTCCCAGAATACGATGTCATACTCTCAATACAGCGCGATAGGCTTTCGATGGATGAGGCCATCAATATGGCGTTTGACTATGTATGAATTAGTAACGTTCTCAAAATTTTTAACTCCCTACTTTAAATTCAAACCGTGAATAAATTTGTCTATTGCCAGTTCTGTACACTGCATTTAATCCCGTAATAACTGGTTTGAACCTTGCACTCATAGAATAGACTAAGCTATTGACTTAGCTGTTCGGCACTCAAAGGTGGTGGTATCATTCTCGCATGGTTTGACACTCGACATTCTAATTCATACATGAGTTGAAGGGGCCCGTCACTAAAATGTATACTAATTTGAGCTCTGAACACGAAGATATACTCTTGATTCAGCGGGTTCGCTTCTAAGAAGGTAAGGTCTTTCCATTATGTCTGACACTGTATCAATACGTAACCTCCTACAAAGCTTCGACTCTGGGCATTAATATTTATACCATGAAATACGGTGCACGATGGCAATACGGTATAGCGGATTTACTCTAGGAATTCATCCTTTTACTTTCGGAATCGCAGGATAGTTGAAGCTATTGACTTAGCACTTCGAATCTCAAAGGGGTTGGTAATGTTCTCGAAATGTTTTACCCTCGAACTTTTTATTCGTTAAGGAATGTAAGGTGCCCGACACTGAAATGTAGTCTAGGTGCTTTCTCTGTTCACAATGTTATACTATCGATACGGCGGTCTAGCTTCTCAGAAGGTAGGGATATCGGTACAGTGTTTCATTCTATACCAATAGGTATCGTTCTGTGACGGTTTGACTGTCTGCAATAGTATTCAAACATTTCATTATGGTGTCTATTGCCAATACTGATCTGCAGATTTACTCGAGGCATACCTGCTATTACTCTCAGAAGCACAGGATATGTGGAGTTATTTACTTAGCTGTGCGACGCACAGAGAAGGTGGAAACTTTTCCGAAAGATTTTACTCTCGATGGTTATACAGATATACAAAAATGTGGTGACCGTCCACTAAAATGTCTACTAATTTGTTTCCGTGGGCATCATGAGAGACACTCGCTAAAGCGTGTTAGGTTCTCGGAAGGTGAGGTATTCGGTAAAAGGAATGACTTAGAACGAATTGGCAATGTTCGCCGATGGTTTGAAACCTTATTTTAATACTCATACAGTGAATTATGGTATCCATTGCATATACTGTTCAGTGTATTTACTCCAGCATTTCCTGGCTTAGCATTTGGAATCACCGGATACGTGAAGCTATTGACTTCGCCGTTGAATTCTTAGAGAAAGTGATAGCATTCCCGAACGGTTTGTCTGTCGATTTTTCTATTGATACATGAATATAGGTCTTCGTCTATTAAAATGTCTATTAATTTGTATCTGTGAACACTAGGCAACACAATCGGTACAGCGGGATAGATTCTCGGAAGGAATGTAATTGTTAAAATGGCTGAGATTATACCATTTGCTAATGTTCTCCAACTGTTAATCTCTGTACATTAAATTTCATACCGCGAGATAAGGCGTCTATTGCCCACACTGTGCATCGGATAAACTTCCGGAATACCTGGTTTGACTATCGAAATAACAGGATAGGTGCAGCTATTGGCTTAGGCGTTCGTCTCTCACAGAAGGTGGTAACGTATGCGAACGGTTTAACCCTCGATCTTCGAATTCATTCACGAAATTAAGGTGCCCGTCACTAAAATGATTTCTAACTTGTTCCAGTGATCACGATGTCATACCCACGATATAGCGGATTAGGCTTTCGAAGTGTAACGTCTTTAGTAAATCGTTTGACTGTATACCGATGGTAACGCCCTCAAATGGTCTGACGATCAACTATAATATTCAAACAGAGATTAAGGCGTCTAATGCCAATACTGTTACGCTGATATACACCCGCAATGCCTGCTATGACTTTCGGAATCGGAGGATGGGTGAAGCTATTTACTTAGCCGTTCGATACATAATGAAGGTGGGTCTGCTCTCGAACGGCTTGCCTCTCGATCTTCTCATGCATACATGAAATAAAGTTGCCGGTCACTAAATGTGCACTAATTTGCGCCCCTGAACTCGATGTTATACTCTCGATGCAGCGGATTATATATTCGGAGGGTAATGTCTTCAGTAAAACGTTTGACTTTATACTAATTGGTAACGTTCGCAAATGGAGTGATGCACTACATTAATATTAAAACCGTGACTTAAGGTGTCTATTGCCAATACTGTACTGCGGCTTTACTCCCGGACTACCTGGTTTGACCCCCAGAATCACAGGATAGGTGAAGCTACTGTCTAAGCTGATAGATTTAAACGAATGTAATAACGTTTTCGAAAGGTCTGACACTCGATCGTGTAATTCATATACGGAGTCAAACCGCCTGTCGACATTATTATTTAAAATTAAGTAATTCTTTCTATCCAATACATTTCTATCCGAGAACATATCACGCTGCAGCGAGTGTCTATCTTAGTTTTCACGGAACCAAATTAGTAGACATTTTCGTAGACGGTTGCACTATATTCATGTATGAATAGGAGAATTGACAGTCAAACCGTTCGGGAACGCTACCACCGCCTATTTGGAATGGAACGGCGAAGTCAATAGCTTCACTCATACTGTGGTTCTGAAAGACAAAACCATGTGTTTCGGGCGTAAATCCACTTAACATTATTGTTCATCGGCATCTTAATTCACGCTTTGAATATTAATATATATCGTCAAACCGTTTGAGAACGTTACGAATTTTTATAAAGTCAAACGGTGGCCTTACCTACCGAAAAAGGAACACCTTGATTGGCAATGAGAATCTTGTGTATAGAAAAACACATTAGTATACATTATAATGACGGCATCTTAATTTCACGTATGAATTAGAAGTTCGAGGGTCAAACCGTTCCAAAATGTTACCGCCTTTTTATGGGTCGCATAGCTGAGGTAATATCTTCGCGTATCCTGTGATTCCGTGAGCCGCACAGGTTATTTCGGGGCATATTCGCTGGGCAGTATAGGCTAGCAACACCATAATTCACGGTTTGGTCATTAATGTAGGGGGGAACGCCAACTGAGAACATTGGCACTAGTTATGAGGTCATGCTTTTTTCAGAAAAGCGTACCTTCCGTGAACCTAACCCGCTGTATCGAGAGTATAACTTCGTATACAAGGAAACAAATCATTTTAAAGTATAGTGACAGGCACCATAATTTCACGTATTATATAGAAGATCGATTGTGAATCCGTTAGAGAGCGATTCCACCTTCTTTGGTATTCGATCGGCAATGTCAATAGCTTCACCTATACTGTGATTCCGAAATATCAAACCATATATTCCGGGAGTAAATCCGCTGAATAGTGTTGGGAATAGATATCTTAAATCACAGTTTGCATATTTGCGGAAAGCGTCATGCTGCATGAGAACGTTACCAATTGATATAAAGTCAAACGATCTACAGAAGACCGTACCCCCCGAAAAATTAATCCGCTGTAACGAGAGTATAAGACCGTATTCAGAGGTACGAACTGGTATACACTTTATTGGCGAGCACCTTAATTTCATGAATGAATTCGATGACCGCGCGTCAAACCGATCATGATCGTTATCACCTTGTTTGACAGTCGAGCGACTAAGTCAGTAGCTTCACCTATCCTGTGAAACCGCGATTCAAATCTGGAATTCCGGGAATAAATCCGCTGAGCAGTGTTGGCAAAATACCCCATCATTAGCGGTTTGCATTTTAAAATGCGTCAAACCGTTTTAGGGCGGTACAAATTGATATAATGACCTTTTACCAAATACAAAAACTTCCGCGAACCGAACCCCCTGTTGCGCGTGTCCTGCTTAATGTGCACGGAATAAAGTTAGTACATATTTTAATGGACGAGCACCACATGTATGTGTGCAAATATCAATACGCGAAGAAGGTACCTCGAGAAGGTTACCGCCTGATGTGAGAGACGAACGGCTAAGTCAATAGCTTCGCCCATCATGTGTTTCCGATAGTCAAATCGGGTATATCGGGAGTCAATTCTCTGAACATTGTTGGCAATAGTCTCCTTAATTCACGGTATGAATATTAAAGTAGATGGTCAATCCGTCGGAGAACATTACCAATTCGTATAGAGTCATTGTTTTTACCGAATACATTACCTTCCTAGATCCGAACCCGCTGCAGCTCTTGTCATGCTTTGTGCTCATGGAAACAAATTAGTAGAAACTAAAGCAGAGGCACACCATATTTTGATAAATGAATTAGAAGATCGATGGACATACCACTCCAGAACGTAACCACCCTCTTTGAGAGACGAACGGATAAATCTAAATGTTCACCTATCCTGGGATGCCGAGACTGAAACGAGGTATTCCTGGAGAAAGTCCGCGGAACGGTATTACTAACAGATACCGTTCGTCACGGTTTGAATATTAGTGTAGGGAGTCCAACTGTCGGAGAACATTACGAATTGGAATAAAGTCATTCATTTTACCCAGTTCCAAACCTTCCGAGAAGCCAGTCCGCTGCAGTGATTGTGTTCCTTAGTTTTCACGAGATCAAATTATTAGACATTTTAGCAGACGGTTACATTATTTTCATGGATATATAGGAATATCGAAGGCAAACCGTTCGAGAACGTAGCCACCATCTGTGGGAGCGGCACAGCTACGTCAATGCCTTCAACTATTCTGTGTATCCGACAGTCATACCAGCCATACACGGAGTAAATCCGCTGCGCAGAAATGGCTATAGGCTCCTTAATTCATGATTTCAATATTAAAACGGATCGTCTAACCGTTGTAGAACGGTACCGATTGGTATAGAGTCAAACATTTTACCGATTGCCCTACCTTCGGAGAACCTCACCTGCTTCATCGAGCGTATACCTTCGTGATCAGAGAAGGATGTTAGTCTTAATTTCAGTTACGGCACATTAATTTCATGTATAAATTAGACGATCGGAAGTCAACCGGATGGAGAACGGTACCACCATCTGTGAGATACGAGCAGGTATGTCAATAGCTTCATATATCCTATGTCTTCTAAAGATAAACCAGATATTCAGGGAGTAAAATCTCTTTACAGTATTCACAATATACATCTCAATTCAGGGCTTAAATATTATAGCAGGCCGACAAGCCAAAGTAGAACATTAGATATTCGTGTAGGGTTAAACTTCTTACAGAACATCTTACCCGTCGAAAGTGGTATCAGCTCTATGGAGAGTATAACAGCATGTTCAGAGGAAGGAACTTGTAAACATTTCAGTGACGAGCACCTTAATTTCGATGCATGAACTAAAATATCGAGAGTCGATCCACATGTGAAGGTTGCCACCTTCTGAAAGAGACGATCGGGTATGTCAATATTTTCTCGTATCCTCCGATTGAGATAGGAAAACCAGGTATTCAGGGAGTAAATCCGCTGAACAATATTGGCGTTATACTCCCTATCTCAAGGCTTAAATATTAAATTGCAGAGTGAAACCATTGTCGATCATAACGAATTGGCATAGGTTCAAACTTTTTTCCGATGGCCCTTACCTTCTGATACCCTAACCTGCTGTATCGATTGTCAAAATTCGTGTTCAAGCAAACAACCTATTATTCTGTTTGATGACGGGCACCTTCTTTTCATGTATGAATCAGGAGATCGATATGCATGCTGTTCCAGAAAGGTACAACTATCCGTTATATTCGCACAGCTAATTCCATATCGGCACCTAGTCTGTGATTCCGAGCTTCGAACCAGACATTCCGGGATTAAATCCAATGAACAGTATTAGAAATTGAAACCAACCTTCACGGTATGCATATTAATGTTGGGAGTCCAACTGTCGGAGAATGTTACTCATTGGAATAAAGTCATTCTCTTTGCCCAATTCCTTACCTTCCGAGAAATGAAACCAATGCAGCGATTGCGTTTCTTAGTTTTCACGTAACAAAACTGATAGATATTTCAGCAGACGGACAAATTATTATCATGCATATATAGAAATATCGAGGGCAAACAGCTCTTAAGCGTAGCAACCTTTTTTGGGAGTGGCACAGCTACGTCAATAACTTCAATTATACGGTGATACCGAGTGTCAAACCAGGCATTCTAGGACTACATCCGCTGTACAGCATTGGCAATGGACTCCTAAGTTCTTGGCATGAACATTAAAGTTGGAAGTCAAATCGTCGGGGAACATTAGAAATTGGTGGTGTCATCATTTTTTCAGACTACGCTTCCTTCCGAGAACAAAACCTGCTGCATGGAGTGCCTTGCTTTGTGTTGAGATTAATAAATTAGTATTCATCTTGGTGGCGAGCACCTTATCTTCATGTACGAATAATAAGATAGAGGGTCATACCGTTCCAGAGCATTACCACGTTCTCTGAGGGTCGAACGACTGAGACAGTTGTTTTTGCTATCCTGTGATTCCGAATGTTAAACCAGGTTGTCGGGGATTAAATCCGCTGAACAGTATTGGGTATGGACAATTTAAATCACGGTTTTATGTTTAAGTACTTTGTCTTTCTGTTTGAGTCCGTTGACAGTTGCTACAAACACAGACATATTACCGGACGCCATACCTTCAGAGGACCTGACCCTCGCAGCGAGAGTGTAACTTCGTGTTCAGGGACGGAAATTGGTATACAATTCAGTGGGGCGCACCTTATCTTCGTATATGAATTAGAAGATCGCGGGTCAAACCTTTCGAGAACGGTACCACGTTCTGTGAGAGTCTAAAGGCTAAATCAGTAGCTTCAGCTATCCTGTGCTTGCGGGAGTCAAACCAGGTACTCCGAGAGCACATCCGCTGAAGTGTATTGGCAATAGACTAATTAATTCGAGTTATAAATATTTGGTACTGAGTCAAACCGCCGGAGAACAGTATTAATTATAAGAAAGTAATACTTTTTCACCCAATACTGTACCTTCCGAGAACATGTACTGCTGTATCGTGTGCCTAGCTGGGTGTTCGCGGAAAGAAATTAGTAGACATTATAGGAAGCGGACAAATTATTCTCATTTGTGAATAGAATATGTGAGAATCAAATCGTTCGAGAACGATTCCACCATCTTTTTGATTCGAACGGCTAAGTCAATAGCTTCACCTATCCTGTGATTCCGTGAGTTAAACCAGGTATTACTCGAGTAAATCCCCTGAACAGTATTTGCAATATACACCTCAGTTCACGGTTTGAATATTAATGCAGACCGCCAAACCGTTGTATGACGCTACCAATTGCTATGAAGTCAAACGTTCCATCGATGACCGTATCCCGCCGAAAAACTAATCCGCTGTATCGGGAGTAAAATTTCATGATTACGGAGAGAAATTGGTATTCATTTTAGTGACGGCCACATTAATTTCATTATGAACAAGAAGATGGAGTGTCAAGCCGTTTGAGAACGATGTCACCATATCTGTGATACGAACGGCAAAGTCAATAGCGTCACCACTCCTGTGATACAATGAGTCAAACCATGTATTCCGGGAGTAAATTTGATAAACAGTCTTGGCAATAGACACCTTAATTCGCGGAATGAATATTAAGGTCGAGTGTCAAACCGTTTGAGAGCTTTGCCAATTGGTTGAAAGTCATACTCTTTACCTATGGGCTTTCGTACGGAGAAGCAAATTCTCCGTTTCGAGAATATAGCACCGTGTGTAGAGGTACGAACATGTATACGTTTACAAACGAGCACCTTAATTTCATGCATGACTGAGAAAGTTGAGTGTCAAACCGTTCGAGAACGTTACCACCTTCTGTGAGAGACGAACGGTTAACTAAGTAGCTTCACATATCCTGTGAATTCGAGAGTAAGACCAGGTAATCCGAGAGTAAATCCGCTGATGAGTATTGGCAATAGGTACCTTCATTCACGGCATGAATATTAAGGAAGTTCGTGGAGACATTGTATAACATTCCATATTCGTGTAGGATTAAATTTCCTACAGAACGCCTTACCCTCTGAAAAGCTGACCCCGTGTACCTAGAGTATAACGCCGTGTTCAGAGGTACGAACTGGTATACATTTTAGTGATGTGCTCCATAATTTCATATATGAATTTGAACATGGTGTCAAATCGATGGAGATCGTAACCACCTTCAGTGAGAGACGACCGGCTAAGTCAATAGCATCACCTATTCCAAAATTCAAAGAGTCAAGCAATGTATTTCTGGAGTAAGTACGCTGAACATAATTGGCATTAGACACCCTATTTCAAGGTGTAATATTAATGTACAGATTCAGTTCGTTTGCGTACGTTGCCAATTGGAATAAAGTGAATCGTTTTACTGAATCTCTTACCGTCCGAAAGCCCAACGGGGTGGGCGGGCTTCACCCCCCCCCCCCCCCCCCCCCCGGTTGCTTGCGTTGACCTCGAGGGGGCAGTGGTAATCCCGTATCTGGTGTTAGGGGGCCCGCCTTCGGACGGCATAGACGATCCGGGGGTGAGCTGCGTGAGATCTGCTCTGGCACTGGCCTGCAGAGTCAGTAGGGATCTATAAAGGTCCCGGCCTACCCAAGGTTGGCGCGTAGGGCTTGCAGTCTACGAGCTAATTGGTACGTGCGTGGTAAGGTGCGCCACGCACTGTATTGATTTGGCGTATCCCAATCGCGCGCCCATGGGTGCCGTGTGGATCAAGCCCTAGTGGCAGGAACCGCACGTTACATCCCCGAAACACGTTTAACGAGAACCCAATCCGCTGTAGCGATGGTTTTCACGTGATCACATCAGTACACAGTTTAGCTGACGGGCACAATATTTTCATGTATACATAATGAGATCGCGAGTCAATCCGTTTGAGTACGATATCACCTTCTCTGAGAGTCGCACAGAAAAGTCAATAGCGAAAGGTATCCTGCGGTACCGAGTGTCAAACCATGCATTCCGGAAATAAATCCACTGAACGGTATTGGCAAAAGACACCTCCATTCACGGCATGAATATTATAGTTGAAAGTCAATCCGTCGGGGAATATTACGAATTGGTATGACGACAAAATTCTTACCGGACACCTTGCTTTCCGCGAACCTAACACGGTATATCGAGGTTATAAATACGTATTCATAGAAGAAAATTTGTATTCATTTTAATGACGTGCACCTTCATCTCATGGATGAATAAGGAGGTCGCCAGTCAATCCGTTCGAGAACGTCTAGAATCCGTTCGATCCATTCTAGAACGACACATATTCGTATAGGTTCAAACTTTACAGAAGGCCTTACCTTCCGAGAAGCGTATACACTGTATCGAAAGTATAACTCCGTGTTCAGAGAAGAAAAGTAATATGCATTTTACTCACGCGAACCTGAATTTTATGTAGGAATTACGAAATTGAGGGAGGCAATTTTCTCGTAAGTTGCCACCCTCTTTGACAGTCGAACGGTCAAGTCAGTAGCCTCACCTATCCTGTGATTATGAGAGTCGGACCAGATATTCCGGCAGTACATTCGCTGAAAATTAATGGCAATACACACCATAAATCACGGTTTGAATATTAATATAGAGCGTCACGCCGTTAGAATCCGTTACCAGTTGCTATAAAGTCAAGCGCTTTACGGGTGGCCTTACATTCGGAGCTGCTAATCCACTGTATCGTGAGAATAACTTATTCTCAGGGAAAGAAATTAGTCATCCTTTCTGTGACGAGCGCCATAATTTCAGGTATATATTAGAAGATAGATGATCAAACCGTTCGCGAACGATGCCTCCTTCTGTGAGAGATGAACGGCTATGACAATAGTTTTTTTGATCCTGCGATTTCGAGATTCAATCCAGGTATTCAGGAAGTTAATCCGCTGTACTTTATTGGCAATAGATACCATAAATCGCAGAGATAATATTGAAATAGAGCGTCACACCGTATGAGAACGTTACTAATTGCTATGAAGACAAACGTTTCACCGAATGCCTTACCGTACGAGAAGCTAACATGCCGTATCGAGAGTATAGCTACGAGTTTAGGGAAACACATTGGTATACAATTTAGTGATGGGCATCTTAACTTCATATATGACTTACAATATCGATAGTTAAACCGTTAGAGAACGATACCACCTTCCGTGGGAGACGAACGGCTGAGTCAATAGCTCCACCTATCCTGTGATTCGGAGAGTCAAACCAGGTATTATTGGCGATAGACCGCAAACGTGTATTGGCAATAGACACCTCAACTCACAGTATGAACATTAAAATATTGTGTCAATCCGATTGTGAACGTTACCAATTTCTGTAATGTGAAATGTTTTACCGAGGACTGTAGCTTCCGCGAACCGCACCCTCTTCATAGAGAGAGTAATTTTGTGTCCAAAAAAAAAAAAATTAGTATTCATTTCATTGACGCGCCCCTCAGCGTCATGTCGGAATTAGAAGATCGAGGCTAAAACACTTCTAGACCGTTACCACCTTCTATAATATTCGAATAGCTAAGTCAATAGTGTCACCCATCCTGTGATATGGAGAGGCAAACCTGGTATTCCGGGAGTAAATTCGCTGAAAAGTATGGGCAATAGACACCTTAATTAACGGTTTAAATATTAAAGCACATCGTCAATCCGCTGTAGATCGTTAGCTATTGGTATAAATTTAATATCTTTGCGGATAGCCTTACCTTCGGAGAAGCTAACTCTTGGCTTCGAGGATATATCGCCAAGTTCAGAGATAGAAACTAGTAAACATTTTAGTGACGGCCACATTAATTTCATTATGAATAAGAAGATCGAGGGTCAAACGCTTCGGGAAGGTTAGCACCTTCATTTTGAGACCAAGGGCTAAGTCAATAGCTACACCTATCCTGTGATTCCGAGTGTCGAACCTGGTATTACCAGAGTAGATACGCTGCACAGCATTGGGAATAGACACCGTAATTCACAGTTTGAATATTAAAATAGTTTGACAAACCGTTTCAGATCGATACCGATTGTTACCACCTTCTATGACATTCGAAATCCTAAGGGAATAGCTCACATATCCTGTGTTTTGAGATTCCTGCTAAGTATTCCTGGTGTAAATCTGCTGATCAGAATTGGCAATAGAAAGAATACTTCACGTTCTGAATATTAATGCAGACCGGAAAAACATTGTAAGACGTTACCTATTTGCATAATGTTAAACCCTTTGCAGATAGCCTTACTTTTGGAGATGCTAACCCGCATCCTGCATAGTATATCTTCGTCTTCAGAGGATCAAATTAGTAAACATTTTAGTGCCTGTGACCTTAATTTCATGCATGAATTGGAATATCGAGTGTCAAACCGTTCGAGAACATTATCACCTTATGTGAAATTCACACATCTTAATAAATTTCTGGAACTGTCCTCTGATTCCGAGATGAAAATCAGGAATTCCAGAAGAAAATACGCTGAAAATAATAGGCAATATACACCTTAAATCGCGGTATGAATTTTAAAGTAGAGCGTCAAAGCGTTCATGAACGATAGCTTTGGTTTAAAGTCATCCTTCTTTCCGAATAGTTTATCTTTCTAGAACTTTACCGGCTGTGCCGAGTGCCATGCTTAGTGCCACCGGAACAAATTCGGAGCCATTATAGCAGACGGACAGCTATCCATAACTTATGAATAGCAAAATGGAGAGTACAATCGTTGGAGATCGATCCCACCTTGTTTGAAAGTCACACATCTAAGTCAATAGTTTACATATCCTGTGATTGCGGGAGTGAAACCATGTATTCGGGCAGTAAATGCGCTAAACCGTTTTGGCAATGGATACCTTAATTTTCGGCGTGAATATTAAAATAGAGCGTCACGCCGCGTGAGAACGTTATTAAATGTTATAAAGTCTTACGTTTCACCGAATGCATTACCTTCGGAGGAGCTAACCAGCCGTTTCGAAAGTATAGCTACGTGTTCAGAGAAGAAACTAGAAAACAGCTTATTGACGCGGACCATAGTTTCATTATGAATAAGATGATCCTGGTTCAAACCGCACGAGAAAGTTGTCAACTTGTTTGAGATTCGAAAGGCTAAGACAATAGCTCTATCTATTCTGGGAATCCCATAGTTAAACCAGGTAATCCTGGAGTAAATCCGCTGATCATTATTGGCAGCAGACAACATAATTCACGGTTTGAATGGTATAGAAGAGTGACTAACCGTTTTAGAGCACTGCCAATTCGTATAAAGTCAAACACATTAGAGATGGTCTTACCTTCTGAGAAACAGTCCTGCCGTTTCGGGAGTATAACTTCGTGTTCAGAGGTTCAAATTCGTATACATTTTAGTGACGGACACCTTAGTTTCATGTACTAATAGGAAGATCTATTGTCAAACCGTTCGAAAACGTCACCACCTTCTTGTAATGTGGATCGGATAAATCAATTGCTTCACCTATTCAGTGACTCGGAGAGTCAAACAAGGTATTGCTCGAGTAAATGCGCCGGTCAGTGTTGTCATAAGACACCATAATGCTAGGTATAACTATTAAAGCAGGCCGTCAAGCCCTTGTAGAACATTTCCTATACCTGTAGGGTCAAACATCTTACATAATGCCTTACCCTCCGAAAAACTAATTCGCTTAACGGGAGCATAACACCGTATGCAGAGGTACGAACCACTACACATTTTATTGACGAGCGCCTTCACTTCCTGCGTGTACTAGAAGATCGATGGTCACATCGATCCAGAACGTTAGCACGTTCTGTGAGAGGCGAACGGCTAAGTCAGCTTCACCTACCCTGCGATTCCGAGTGTCAGACCAGTTATTCCGGCAGTAAATCCGCTGAATAGGATTGGCTATAGTATTGTCAATGTACAGATTCAAGCCGTTGTAGAAGGTTACGTATTGGTAGAGAGCCAAACTTTACACCGCGGGCCTTACTTTCCGCGAATCTAAACCGCTGTATCGTGAATATAACTACGTGCTCAGAGAAACAAATTATTATATATTTTAGTGAGTGGCACCATAATATCATGTACGAATAAGAAGATCGTGGCTGAAATGGATCGATAATGTTACTACCTTCTGTGAGAGAGAAACGGCTAACTCAGTAGCTTCACCAATCCTCTGATTCCGTGAGTAAAACAAGGTATTCGCGGGGTACCACCGCTGAAGAGTTTTGGCAATACACACCTTAATTCTCGATTTTAATGTTACAGTAATGCGTCAAACCGTTTGAGAACGATACTAGTTGGTATAAAGTTATGCAATTTACCGATGGCCTTACACTCGGGGAAGCAAACTCGCCGTTTCCAGAGTATAACTTCTTGTTCAGAGAATGATATTAGTCATTATACCAGTGACGGGCGCCATCAGTTCATGTCGCAATTGGAAGATCGGTGACAGACTGATCCAGAACGTTACCACCTTCAGTGAGAGTCCAACGGATATATCAGTACTTTCACATATTCTGAGATTCCGAAAGTCAAACCAGGTATTCCGGGTTTAAAACCGGGAAACAGTATTGGCCTTAGATACCTTTATTGAAGAATTGTATACTAAAGTAGAGTGTGAAACCGCTTGCGAACGTTTCCAGTTTTTATAAAGTCAAACGATGTTCCGTAGACCTTGCCATTCGAGAAACTAACCAGCTGCATCGAGGGTATAACTCCGTTGCAGGGAAACAAATTATTCGAAATAGGCACCATAATTTCAAGTATTATATAGAGGATCGAGGGTCTATATCGTTCGAGACCGTTCACACCTTTTTTGGGAGTGGAATGGCTAATTCGATAGGTTCACCTATCCTATGATTCCGACCTTATTTCGCTATCCTTAATTCACGGTATGAATATTAAAGTACAGATGCATACCGCTGTAGAACGTTAGTTATTGCTATAGAATCAAAATTTTAACCGAAGTCTTTACTTTAAGAGAACCCATCCCGTTGTAGCGATTGGCTTGCATAGTGTTTCCCGGAACAAATTGGTAGACATTTTAGCAGAGGGATACCTTATTTTCAAGTAAGAGTAGCTGAATGGAAAGTCAGACTGTTCGAGAACATATCCATCTTCTTTGAGAGTGGCACAGCTATGTCAATACCTTCAACTGTCCTGTGATACCGAGAGTCAAACCAGTTATTCATGGAGCATATCCGCTGGTCAGTGTTGGCAGTGGACATATTAATGCACGGCATAAATATTAAAGCAGGTGGTCTATCCGTTTTTGAACAATACTTATAAGTCTAGGGTCAATGTTCTTACAGAATGACTTACCCTCCGAACAACTATCCCGCTGTACCGGTAGTAAAACACCGTGTTCAAAGGTACCAACTATAATACATTTTGGTGACGAGCACCACAATTTCATGTATGAATTGGAGGATAGATGGTCACTCCGTTCGAGAACATTGACACATTCTGTGAGAGGAGAACCGCTAAGTCAATAGCTGCATCAATTCTGCGATTCGGAGATTCAAACCAGATTATTATTCAAGGAGTCAGTCCGCTGAAGATCATTGGTAATAGACACCTTAATTCACGGTATGAATATTAAAGCAGACCGTCATATCTGTTGCAGAACGTTACTTATTGTTATAGAGTCAAACGTTCTACCGAACGCATTACCTTCCTAGAAACTGACCCGCTCTATCGAAATTAGAACTTCTTGTTGAGAGAAGCAAATTGGTAAACATATATGTGACGGGGACCTTAATTTGGTGTTTGATATGGAAGAACTGGAGGTAGACTGTTGCAGAACGTTACCATATTCTATGAGAGTTGAACGGCTAAGTCAATATCTTCACCCATCCTTCGATTCCGACAAGCCAACCAGATATTCCCAGAGTAAATCCGCTGAACAGTATTGGTCAGAGGTACCTTAATACAGTGTATAAATATTAATGTACTGTGTCAAACCGATGTAGAACGTTACATATTTGTATGAAGACACGCTTTTGATCGCTAGCCTCATCTTCCGAGAAGCTAACCCTCTGTTCCTAGAGTATTGCTTCGTGGTTAGAGAAACACAATCCTATAAACTTTAGTGACGGTGTCATATGTTCATGTATGAATTAGATTATCGATGGTCAAAGCGCTTGAGAGCAGTACCACTTTCTCTGGCAGTCGCACAGCTACGCCAATAGCTTCACCTATCCTGGGATTCCCAGATAAGAACCATGGATTCCAGGATTAAATCCGCTGAAAAGTATTGGCAATATACATATTAATTCTCGGTTCAAATACTAAAGTCGCTCGTCAAATCTTTGTAGAACATAACCTATTCGCATGGCGTCAAACATTTTACCGAAGGCCATATCTTCCGAGAAGCCCAACCCGCTGTGCCAAGTGTCTTGCACAGTGTTCAAGGCTGCAAATTAGTAGCATTTACTCGGGGAATACATGGTTTGACTCTTAGAATATTGGAATACGTCAAGCTATGGACTTTGCCGTTCGTCTCCCAAAGAATGTGGTAATGTTCTCGACAGGCTTGATCCTCGATCTTCTAAATAAGACATGTAATTATGGTGACTGTCACTAAAATTCATACTAACTTGCTTGTCTGAACACGATGCCACACTCTCTATACAGCTGGATAGCTTCTAGGAATGTAAGGCCATCGACAAAATATTTGACTCTATTCCAACAGGTAACTCTCAACAACGGTTTGATTCCGTATATTAATATCAATACCGTGATATAGGGTGTCAAAGACGAATGCTGTACGGCGGACTTATTCCCGTTATATCTGGTTTGATTCTCGGAATCACAGGGTATGTTAAGCTATTGACTTATCCGTTCGAATCTGAAGGATGGTGGTAACGTTCTCGAACGCTAACCCTAGAACTACTAAGTCATTCATGAAATTATGGTGCCCTTCACTATAATGTATACTAATGTGTTTCTCCGAACACGAAGATATACTTTCGATACGGATGTTTACATTCTCGGCAGGTATGGCCTTCGATAAAATGTTTGACTTTATACCAGTTGGTAATGTTCTCGAACGGTTTGCCGCTCAACTTCAGTACCAATACAATGAGTTAGTGTGTCTATTGCCAATACTGCACGGCAGATTTACTCTGTGAATACCTGGTTTGACTCGCGGAATCACAGAATAGGTGATGCTATTGCCTTACCTGTGCGACCCTGAAAGACGGTGGTAACGTTTTGGATCGCTTTGCCACTCGATCCTCTGTTTCATATACGAAAATATGGTTTGCATCTTCTATAATTTCTACTAATTTGTTTCCGTGGGCACCAAGCATGCACTCACAACAGCGGGATAGGTTCTATGAAGGCAATGTATTCGGAAATAATTATGAATCTTTACAGATTGGTTATATTCTCCAACGAATTGACTCACTATTCTAATATTCAAACCGGGAAAGAAGGTGTGTATTGTCAATGCTGTTCAGCGGAGTTACTTCCGGAATACCTGGCTTGACTCTCGGAATCACAGGATATGTGAATCTATTGACTTAGCAGTGCCACTCCCAATGAAGGTGGTAACGTTGTCGAATGGTGTAACCTTCTGTCTTCTTATTCATATATGAAGTTGCGTACGACAGATCGGAGCGGCGTACGGCATGTTCTCGATATCATCGTTAACAACGATTTTGAACCGTATCTTTCATTTCATACTTTTTCTATTTATTTATACATTCTATAATTTACTGTCATGAATGTTCCGATTTTTTTTTCGAAATTTTAGTTTTCAGTTGAAGAAATTGAATTTCTTAGAAAAATTGTCTTTGGAACTAGTTGAGTGTACGTTTATGGCAATATCATCCTAAATTGTTTGTGACTTTGTATGATTGAGTGGTCTTGAAGTTGCATACGTCAGATCGGAACCGCACTACTGGATTGCCTTCGGTAATGCTTTAACCTTGATATTGTAAAATAAGAATTTTTTCCCAATTTCTTACTTATTTGTACATACTGTAAGTTACTGATATGATATTTTCACTTCTCCTGAAAAGTACATTTTCTGGAATAAAAAACTGGAGGATTTGAATAAAGGCGGAAATATCATAACAGTAGATAGCAGAATGTAGAAATAAATAGTGAATATCGAAAGAATGTATTCGGCACAATATCAAGGTTAGAGAAATTAACGAAGATAATACCGTAGTGTGGGTCCCATATGCCGAACGCAACAGCACGACCATAGCAGCCGTGTCGCTCCGGAAGCGTATGTACGTATAAAGAAAATTATGTAGAATAAAAATAAGTTTCATCTTAATATTGGCATGAATGTATACACGACTAATTCCAAAGACACTTTCACTGATAAATACAATTTTTTAAACTGAAAAATGAAAATTTTGAATAAAATTGAGGATATCGTGACAGTAAATTACAGTATGCCGACATAAATAGAATACAGGTCAAACACAATCATATGAAATAGCAATCAGTTTATCAAAATACTGATGTATGCGTACACTGAACTAATAACAAACACACTTTTATAAGAAATAAAAATTTTGTTAATTAAAAATTGAAAACTTTGACAGAAATCGAAAATATCATAAGAGTAAACTTCAACTTGCATATATAAATAGGACAATGGGGGAAATGCATAAGGTACAAAACCAAGGTAAATGAA
Organism: Lasioglossum baleicum; assembly: GCF_051020765.1. Lineage (NCBI taxonomy): Eukaryota > Metazoa > Arthropoda > Insecta > Hymenoptera > Halictidae > Lasioglossum > Lasioglossum baleicum. The sequence goes on from NW_027470122.1 coordinate 37,997, forward strand.
ATTAACAATCGCCATGCAGTAGTGTCGCTCCGAAGTACCGTACGTAACATCAAGTACACTCCGATCGTGACGATCCTGTGCGCTGCTGTGCATACGGTCAAGTATGGTATCCCGACAATCCGAAATAACGTAACCAACTACTATTCCACTCCAGTCGTGTCGGTCCGGGATAGTAGGTACTTATGCAGACAATCATATAAAATAGCAATATTTTTAACAATATAATGTCATAAACGCACACTCAACTAATTTCAAAGGCACTTATACTAAGGAACACAACTTTTTTATATATCAATTGGAAAATTCGATGAAGATCGAAATTATAATAACAGTAAATTACAGTATTTGCAAATAAATAGAAAACTGCGACAGAATTTATATGGAACAAAACCAAGGTTAAGGAATTAACTGAAACCATACAGATGTGACGCTTCGACTTGCCGTATATAACTACAAAACTTCGACAGTCGTCTGGGTGGTCGATTCCGGCTGGGTTGGCACGTATACAGACAATATTATAAAATGACAACAAGCTAAACAATATACTGGAATAAACGTAAGCTTAACTAATTCAAAAGGAGAAATTACAATGAAATAAAATTTTCTAAAATAAAAAGTTAGAATTTGTAATATATCGAAGATATCAGATTATAAAATTACAGTATGTATAATATTTTACACTGAAACCGTACACCGAGGGTATTTACTTTTCGCGAACCTAACCCAATGTATCGATAGCATAACTACGAGTTCAGAGATACAAATAAGTATAAATTTTAGTGACGGTCACTTTAATTGCATGTATGAACAAGAAGATCGAGTGCCAAACCGATCGAGAACGTTACCACCTTCTGTGAGGGTCGAACGGCTATGTCAGTAACTTCATCTAACCTGTGATAGCATGAGTATAAGCAGGTATTCCGGGTGTTAATCCGCAGAACAGTATTGGCAATAGACGCCACAATTCTAAGTATGAATATTAACGTAGAGCGACAAGCCGTATGAGAGCGACACCATTTGGTATAAACTCAAACGTGTTACTGATGGCCTTACCCTCCGAAGGACCAACCCGCTCTATCAAGAGTCTAACATGGTGTACAGTGTGATGAATTATCGTACATTTTAGTGGCGGTACCTTATTTTCATGTATGAATTAGTAGAACGAGGGTCGAACAGTTCGGGTACGTTACCACACTCTTTGAGATTCGGACAGGTAAGTGAATAGCTTCACATATCCTGAGTTACGGAGAGTCAGAACAGGTATTCCGTATTAATTCCACTGCACAGTATAGGAAATAGACACCTTCATTAAAGGCATGAATATTAATGTACAGACGGAAACCGTTGTAGAACGTTACCCATTGCTATAGAGTCAAATTTTTACAGAAGGCATTCCTTTCCGGCAACACCACCCGCTGCATCGAGTGTATAACCTCGAGTTCAGAGATGCATTTTTGTATACATTTCAGTGGCAGGCAACTTTTCTTCGTGTATGGTTTAGAAGTTCAAGCGTCAAATATCTCGAGAACGTTACCACCTTTTACAAGAGTCGAACGGACAAGACTACAGCTTCACATGTCCTGTGCTATCGAGAGTCAAACGAGGGATACTGGGAGTTAATCCGCTATCCAGTATTCGCAATACTCGTAATTCACAGTATCAATACTGACGTAATGGGTCAAACAGTTGTAGATCGATACCTATTCGGATAGAGTCAAATATTTTACAGAAGGCCTTGCATTCTGAGTACCACACCCGCTGCGACGAGAGTATGACATAGTGCTCAGGGAAACAAATTATTATACTTTTCAATGTAGGACACCATAACGTCATGCACGAATTCGGAGATCCAGGCTCATAGCGTAGTTGAACTTTATCACTTTCGCTGAGAGTCGAACGGCTTAGACAGCGTCTTCTGCAATCCTATGATTCCCGAAGTTAATTATGGGATTCAGGCGGTAAACCCGCTTACAGTATTGACAATACACAGCTTAAATGGCGGTCTGATATCAAAGTAGTTCGTCAAAACGTTCGATAGCGTTACCAATTGGCATAAAGTCAAACGTCTTACCGAAGGCCTTCCCTTCCACGAAATACACCCGCTTCGCGAGAGCATAAATTGGCGTTCAGACATAGATATTAGTATTCATTTCAGTGACGGGCACCATAACTTCATGTATGAATTACAAGATCGACGGACAAACGGCTCGAGAACGTTGCCAACCTCTGTGGGAGACGACCAGCTATGTCAGTAGCTTCACCTATTATGCGAATCCGAGTGAAAAACCAGGTATTCGGGAATTATATCAACTGAACAGAATTGGTGATAGTCAACTAAATTTACGGTATGAATATTAAAGTACATTGTCAAATCGTTGTGTAACGTAAACAATGACAAACTTTTTACTGACGGCCTTACCTTGCACGAAGCCTAATCCGCTCAATCGATAGCATAACACCGTGCTCAGTGGAACAAATTACTAGAATGATAAGTGGAGGGAACTGTAATTTCATGTACGAATTAGAAGATCGAGTGGATAGCTTCAACTATACTGTTATTTCGAGAGCCAATCCAGGAATGCCGGGAGTAAATCGGCTGAACAGCATTGTCATCAGGCACCGTAATTCACGGTTGGAATATTAAAGTAATAGAGCCTAACCAGTGTGGAATATTACCTATTTGCATAATGCCATAGGATTTACCGATGGCCATTCTCTCCGCGAACCTAACCCGCTGTATCGATAGTATCACTTCGTGATCAGATATGCAAGTTAGTATATATTTTAATGTAGGGCACCTTATCTTCATGTATGGCTTAGTAGGTCGTGCATCAAACCGCACGAGAACATTGCCACCTTCTGTGAAAGTCGCACAGCTATGTCTACAGCCACACCGATCCTGCGATTCCGAGAATATAATCAGGTAATCCTAGAGTAAATTCGCCGATCAGTATAGGGAATAGGCACCATAATTCGCGGTTTGTACATTAAAATAGAGCGACAAATCGCTTGAGAACGATACCAATTGCTATATAGTGAAAAATGTTACCGAAGACCTTACCCTCCGATAAGCTAGCCCGCTGTATCCAGATTATAACTTCGTGTCCGGAGAAAAAAGTAGCATTCATTTCAAATACGGGCACCTTATATTTGAGTGTGAATTAGATGCTCGATGGTCAAACCGTTCGAGGACGTTACCACCCTCTGCGAGAGATGATCGGCTAAGTTAATAGCTTCACCTATCCTGTGATTCGGAGTGTCAAACCAGGCATTCCGGGATTAAATCAGGTAATAAGTATTGGCAATAGATCACTCAATTCACGGTATGAATACTAATGCAGAATGTCAAACCGCTGTAGAACGTTACCAGTTGATATAAGACAAACGTTTTAGTGTAGACCTCACCCAGCGAATATCTTATACGCTGCATCGAAAGTATCGCTGTATCCATCGTGCTCAGAGGAACAAATTTCTATGTACTACAGAGTCGGGCACCTTAATTCGAAGTATGAGTTAGAAGGATGAGGGTAAAGCCGATCGAGAACGTTACAGCCCTCTTAGGGGGTCGATCGGATAAGTCAATGTATCCACGTGTCCTGAAATTCTCAGAGTTAAACCAGGTATTTCGGGAGTAGAGCTGCTTTACAGTATTGGCCTTATACACTATTTTACAGTACAAATATTTAGGTACTGATCTCAACCGATGTAGCTCGTTGCTTACTGCTATATAGTCAAACATTTCACACAAGGCCTTACGTTCGGGAAGCGAACCGGCAGTAACGAGAGCAGAACTGTGTGTTCAGAGAAAGACATTATTATTCATTTTAGTTATTGGCATCTTAGGTTCATCTATGAATTATATGGTGGGGAGTCAAGTCGTTACAAAACGTTACAAACTTCTTTGACATTCGCACACCTAAGAAAATAGCTTCCCCTACACTCGAGATTCCGAGAGTCACGCCTGGAAAAGGGTCAATCCGTTGCAGAATATAGCCAGTTGGTATTAAGTCAAACCTTTTGCCCATACACCATACCATCCTAGAACCTATCCTGCAGTACCGAGTATCATGCCAAGGGCACAAAGAAACAGATTAGTAGACTTTTTAGAAGACGCAAAGCTTTTTTCATGAAGGAATAACAAAATCTGGGGTCAAGTCGTTGAAGAGCGATCCAACCTTCTTTGAGAGTCGAACGGCTGAGTTTGTAGCTTCACCGATCCTGTAATTCTGAGAAGCCAACCAGATATTTCGCGAATAAATCCGCACTACCAAATTGGCAATGAACATCTTCATTCACGGCTTTATTATTGTAGTAGAACGTCGAACCGTTTGAGAAAGTTACACACCTTTTAAGAGTCGGACGGATAAGTCAACAGCTTCACCTATCCTGATATTCGGAGAGTCAAACCAGGTATTGCTGGTGTAAATCCTCTGATCTGTATTCCCAATAGACACCTTGATTCGCGGTCTGAATATTAAAATATGGCGTCAAACCGTTCGAGGACGTTATAAATTGTTATAAAGTCAAACGTTTTACCGGAAGCCATACCGTCCGAGAAGCTAATCCGCCGTATCGAGAGTATAACTTCGTGTTCAGAGAAGGAAGATAGTACGGATTTGAGTGACGGGCACCTTAATATCATGTATAAAATCAAAGATCCAGGATCAAACTTTTCGGGAACGTGAACACCTTCCTGGAGATTTGAATAGAAAACACAATAGCTTCTTGGAGAGTCGAACGGGCAAATCAGTAGCTACAGCTATCCTGTGACTCGGATAGTGAATCCATGTTCACCGGCTGCAAGTACGCTAAACAGTTTTGGCAATGGACACCTTAATTCAAGGTTTGAATATTAATGCAGAGAGTATAACCGATGCAGAACACTACCAATTGCTGTAAAGTCAATCGATTTACCGGAGACCTTACCTTCCGCGAATCTCACCGGCTTCAACCACAGTAGGAGTTCGTGTTAACAGAATGATGTTCTTTTTCATTTTAGTCACGTACACCTTTATTTCATGTACTAATTAGAACATCGAGTGTCAAACGGTTCGACATCTTTATCGCCTTCATTGAACATCGCATATTCAAGTCAATAGCAGCACCTCTTCTCTGATTCCGAGAGGCAAATCAAGTATTGCAGGAGCAAATGCGCTGATCAGTATTGGCATTTGACCCCGTAATTAACGGCATGGATAATAAAGTACAGAGTCAAACGGCTGGAGAACGTTACCAATTGTTATAACGTCATACTCCCGACCGGATAACTTACCTTCCAGGAACATATCCCGCTGAACCGCGGGTATAACTTCGTGTTCAGAGAAACGAATTAGCATAAATTTTTGTGACACGCACCTTAGCTACATGTATATATAAGATGACCGAATGTCAAACCGCTCGAAAACGTTTCCACGTTCTTTGAAAGTAGAACGGCTGAGTCAGCAGCATCACCTATCCTGTAATTCAGAGAGTGAAGCCTGGTGTTCCAGGAATAAGTGCGCTGGAGAGTAGCGGCAATAGAGACCTTAACTCACGGTATGAATATTACAGTGGAATGTCAATCAGTCTGAGAACATTACCAATTGGTATAAAGTCATTTCTTATACCGCATTCGTTATCTTCCTAGAACCTAACCCGCTGTAACGTCGGTATAACTTCGCTTTCAGAGAAACAAATTTGCAGAGATTTTAGTGACGGGCATCTTAACTTGAAGTATGAATTAGGAGATCGACCGGCAAACGTTCGAGAGCGCTACCACCTTCTACTAGAGTAGATCGGCTACGTCAGTAGCGTCACCCATCCCATAATTGCAAGAGTCAAACCAGCTATACCGGGATTATATCCGCAGAACGGTATTAGCAATAGTGACCTCAGATCACGGTTTGAATATTAAAATAAAGCGGCACACCGTTCGACAACGATACCAGTTGTCATAAGGTCAAACGTTTTAGCGAAGGCGCTACCATCCGCGAACATCATCCGCGTCAGCGAGAATATAACTTCGTCCTCAGGGAAAGAAGTTGGTATTCACTTCAGTTACGCGCACTTCTTCTTCGTGCATGAGTATGAAGCTCGGGGGTAAAACACTTCGAGAACGTGACCACACTCTTTGAGATTCAAACGGCTAAGTCAATTGCTTCACCTATCCTGTGACTCCGAGAGTCACGCCATGAATTCCTGGTGTAAACACTCTAAACCGTTTTGGCAACCGACACCTTAATTCACTGTTTGAAAGTAGTCCGTCAAACCGTTAGAAATCGTTACTAATTGATATAAGGTCAAAATTTTCACAGGATGCCTTAACGTTGGTGAACCTCACCAGCTTCATTGTTAGTGTAACATAGTACTAGGAGGATCATATTAGTAAGCATTTTAGTGACTGGGATCGTATCTTCATGTATAACTCAGAGGATCGATGGTCAATCCTTTCGAGAACGTTGTCACCTTCTTCGAGTGTCGAGGGGCTTAGTCAGTAGCTACAACTATCATGCGGTACCAAGGATCAGGC
>NW_027470123.1:0-44461 GCF_051020765.1 Lasioglossum baleicum
CTTTTGATATGTATAAAAGAAAATAAAAAGAAAACTTAACTAAAGCAGAATAATAAAGTGAATAATAGTAACGTAGCAAGAACATAACTCCTATCTTAAAATTTCCCTCTTTTTTCATTCTTAAAAGGGGGGTGAGCTAACTTTTTTTAATATTCTATCTCTAATATAGGAGAAACGGTCAAAAAACGAATCAAATTAATCGAAACAAACCTCGAATAATTATAAGCAGTGCGAATATATGTGTACCGATGCAGCAATAAGATAGCAACTACGTGCTAAATCTTACACTCTATCCACAAAGTGCGTATCAAATATCGAGTAATAAACATATACAGCAGATGCTTCAGCGATGATCTTCAAAATTCGATCGTCTACCTAACTTTCTAATTGAAGGCAGTATTAATCTCGCTGGAAGGTGCACTCAACGAACGTCTTAACATTGGCTGCGACGGATCCGGTTGTTGATGGGAAATCTTGCAACAGGTTCGCGGCAAATGTGTTAATTGCAGAACTTGTAATCCGTCCGGAGTCAATGTGTGAATTTTACGACTTTTAATTTAGCACGAGTCAACGCGTGAATTATAGGGCTCGTAACTCGTTCCGAGATAACGCGTAAGGTATAAAATTCTTGTATGTGTTCCAAATCGATATCTTAAACGCAATGTAATGTCGTTACTTTCACGTATGGCCAATATACCCGCTGACAAGCTAAATACATACGTTGATAAGTCAGACTTTACGGTCAGAAAAATCGTGCGTTAACGCCTAACCTGTAACTCGATCAAGAGCTGGCCAACTCGTTCGGTCGCCATTAAGAGAATCGTAAGAGTGAAATATATTGTTGCAAAATGTTCTGGTTTCTCGGAGTATCGAAATTACCGCGCTATTTTTATTACCGTCCTAATAGTACTTTTATTTAGTTTCTATTTTATTTGATTTTATTTTACGCTTTCGTCTCGTTGTTTCTAGTGTAGGTTATGTTTTCCGCATAGGTTATGTCAGAGACTTACGCCATGTTGAACGCTGTAGCGACATCTGGCCGCATGACCGGAACACAGACACCTTCCACCGATATTCACTTCTTTTATCGAGTAAAAAGCACGCCTTTTGTCCGCGATCGCCTCGCCGTTCCGACGAAGACCCTGAAGACGAAGCCGTACGTATCTGGCCTGCGTGAATTCCTGAAGGGTCGAGCTGTGATTCAGGGCACCAGGTCTACCGTTCACCAGGTGAGTATGGATCTGAAAAGGGAAATCGTCGATTGAGTACGCGCAGTGTGTAAGTGTTAAGGTGTGTTACAGATTCTTCGACTTTCGGATATATGGTTTATTTCTTTGCTATTGTTGGGTTATTTTAGCTGATAGCTATTATCTACTCCACCCACACCTCAATCTCATAAATAATTTAACAATTTTTTTTCGGGTTTTAATTATTTCTCTCACTTCGCATTTTTTTAGCTCCTTGTTTCTATCTATTATTATTTTGAATTTCGAATATTTCGTCGTTGATTTTTTTATGTTTCATTGTTGGGTTAGTCACTGGCTAGCTGATAGCCAATATTCACTCTACCTACACCCCACATTATTAATAATTTAATAACTTTTTCATATTTTAATTATTTTTCACTTTTCACATTTTACATTTATATTTTATGTGCCATCGTGTTTCACGTTTCGAGTTTTTAAAGATGTGACGAAAGTTTCATATTTATTTAGTTTTAGGAAACTTATTGGGATATATTAGGTTTATTATTAAATATAATGCAATCCGAACGTAATATTAACTCAATATGCTCCTAATGCAACCAGTTATACCGCGCTAATATTATATTCTTAATATCCAACGCGATAGATAAGGGTAGAAGACAAAGAGGCGATGGTCAGCGCCATCTATGATTTTAGGCCGCAAGTTCGTACCTCATTAACGCCATCTATGATTTTGAGTCGGAAGTTTGTGCTCCGTTAGCACCATCTATGATTTTTTATTGGAACACAAGTTTTCGGTCCAAAATCATAGATGACACCAGCTTTTAATATGCTCGTGGAAAAAGAAATATATAATTTTTATAATTTTGAAAGATTTCTGTTACTCCAAACATATTAAAAGCCACTCCATCTATAATTTTGAACCGAATGTTTGTCATCCACTTGTGCCACATATGACTTTGAACCAAAAGCTTGTGTTCCAATAAAAAATCATAGATAGTACTAACGAAGCACAAACTTGCGGCCTAAAATCATAGATGGATCAAATATAATGGATTTCTTTTTCCCGAACCTAATATAAACTCAACAAATTCAACATGCCATTTAATAATATATATTCAATAATATAAATATAATGAATTCCATTTTCCCCAACCTAATATATCATATTTACATACACCCCAAATATTTGATATTTTTTTATTTATTTTTGTTTTTACTCTATCTTTACTTCGCCAAAGAATGTGCGAGGTTGGTGCGAGTATCCGGTTAATGTTTAATATTTAGCACGCCATATTCAATTCTATTCAGTTGCAAGAAACCTGTCTCATAAAGAAAATCGCAATGGTGCCCGTAAAAGGCGAAATTTCTGGGATCTTCCAGAGGAATGTCGAAGGGAACAACAAAGATATCTAAATCGTTCTCGTCCAACGTCGCGACATAAATTACTCGTGGAAACGACATCGATAATCAATAATAAGAGATACAAACGTTTGCTTACGGCACTAAATCCGGAGGAACGCTGAAATCAAAGGAGTAAATCATTCGCGAATGGTGCCGCGTGTTAAGTAGAAAACGAGTCCCATAAATGGCATACCGCGGCTCCTAATACGGGACAATTACACGGGTTTCGGAATAAACGCGCCTACACTTTCCTATATTTAATTTTTTCCAAGCAATTTTTTCACCCCATTGCATGATTTAATGCACGGTGCATGGATCCTTTTCAACGATTTCTTGCTAAACAGGTTTAATTGGCTAAAAATCCGTCGCGACAAAATTAAATTCAGGATTCTCGAGCCATTTCGAATTCCTCGGGAGTTCTTTGAGAAAACATTCGATTATACAAGAAATATTTATAAATATCTGCGTAACTATTCATTTCTCTAGGATGATTTACGAAATTTAAGTTTATTTATATAATAGTTGAAAATTAAAAGGAGTCACATTATCGTAGTGTTGAATATTTAAAATAAAATATGCGATTACGTTGTTTTATATTCTTATTGAATTCTTAAAATAATTCAGAAAGAAGTAAGGGTAGTTCATATTTAATTATGTCTTATGGAAATGAATAAGAAATGAGTAAGAAAATTAATAATTTTGCATCGTGCTATACCAAAACTGTATTTTTAGAGTACCGTGTTATGCGAGGGTTAAGAATATTGTATCTAATTTTAGAGTGTACTATAATGTACTATATATAATTTTGAAAGTATACTGAGAGCATTCTATATCTATCTCCAGGGTACACTACAATACTCTATGTCTAATTCTGAAATATACTATAGTATACTACATCTAATTCTAGAGTGTACTGTAATGCACTGTATCTAATTTTGAAAATGTACTAAGAGTATTCTGTATCTAGTTCTAGGATCCAGTATAATGCACTATATCCAATTTCAGAGTATATTATAATATTCTAAATCTATTTTTAGAGTTTACTATAATACACTACATTTAATTTTAGGGAGTACTATAATATACTATATCCAATTTTGAAAGAGTTTTAAGAGCGTACTACAATTCAATTTAATTTCCAAATTATAATTAAAAATTACCCATTTATAATAAAATTCCTATAGATCCAAAGATTCCAAATTCCTCAACTAAACATTTTATTCATACAGTGCACTATATAAAATACAAGAGTGTACTATAATATACTATATCCAATTTTGAAAGAGTTCCAAGAGTATATTATATTCAATTCTATTCAATTCAATTCAATTTCCAAATTGTAATTAAAAATTATCCAATTATAATAAAATCCCCATAAATCCAAAATTCCTCAACTAACCATTTTACTCATATAGTGTACTATATTAAATACAAGAGTGAACTATAATATATTATATCCAATTTTGAATGAGTACTAATAGTATATTACATTCAATTCAATTTAATTTCCAAATTGCAATTAGAAATTACTATTTGTAACAAAATCTCTATAGACCGATAGGTTTCAAATTCTTCAACTAAACATTTTATTCATACAGTGTACTATATAAAATACAAAAGTGTATTATAATATATTATACGCAATTTTGAAAAAGTTCTAAGAGTATATTATAATCAATTCAATTCAATTTCCGAACAATAATTAAAAATTACCAATTTTTAATAAAATCTCCATAGGTCCTAAATTCCACAACTAACCATTGTATTCATATAGTGTACTATATAAAATACAAGGGTATACTATAATATACTATATCCAATTTTGAAAAAGTTCTAAGAGTATATTATATTCAATTCAATTCAATTACCAAACTATAATTAAAAATTATCCATTTATAATAAAATCCCCATAGGTCCTAAATTCCACAACTAACCATTGTATTCATATAGGATACTATATAAAATACAGGGGTATACTATAATATACTATACTCAATTTTTAAAGAGTTCTAAGAGTATATGATATTTAATTCAATTACCAAACTATAATAAAAAATTACCAATTTATAATAAAATTCCCATAGGTCTTAAATTCCACAACAATCGATTTTATTTATTTAATGTACTATATAAAATACAAGGGTGTATTATAATATACTATACCCAATTTTGAAACAGTTCTAAGAGTATATTACATTCAATTCAATTCAATTTTCGAAAAATAATTAAAAATTACCCATTTATAATAAAATCGCAATAGATCCCAAATTCCTCAACCGATTGTTTTATCGAGGAAATCGACAAACGGAGTAACCAGTTCGAAAATCACCCATGGTATTTTCGACCAAACCCCATTTCTAGCGAAATCGATGACCATGGTTCCACCATGGCGTTGGCCGATTCCCTGTACCCTGCTTTCCGATTTTTTCCCGGCCGACCCGCAGCCGCGTACAGAAGCGTAAAACTGGCAACCCCCCCATAGGAGGTGCGTACGTGATAGCCCCATATAAGGCGAGCCTACACCATACATGGCCGGAATGTAGGGATCGCCGTTTTTGTATCATCGATTCCTCCTCCCTTTCCCTCTCTTTCCACCACCGTTCTCGCTGTCCTGCTCCTTTTCTCATCCACCTTCCAGTTTGCACAAAACCGATCTCGTGCGCGGCCATAAGCTCTAATTATCCGTTGCTCTTCCGAGAACTCCGCTAATTCCCTCCGCTAGATGTCTCCCGCCTTTGCGCCAGAGTTATAGTTTCGTTACGGTGAGATTGGAAAGTCGAGAACAAGGGAAGAGACGAACAACAGAGGTTCGTTAAAACTGGTTGCAGGGTGAGTTTTCGGGTGGATAAAGCTGGTATGGTGTGCTGCAGTGGGACGCGGAATTTTACTTCGAAGGTTACGATATAGGGTACTGAAAAGCTTCACGTAAAACCGTGAAAATAATTATAAAATAATTATGAAAATAATAATTTTACTTCGAAGGTTAGGATATAGGTTATTGAAAAGTTTCACGTAAAACCGTGAAAATAATTATAAAGTAATTATAAAAATAATAATTTTACTTCGAAGGTTACGATATAGGGTATTGAAAAGTTTCACGTAAAACCGTGAAAATAATTATAAAATAATTTTAAAAATAATAATTTTACTTCGAAGGTTACGATATAGGGTATTGAAAAGTTTCACGTAAAACCGTGAAAATAATTATAAAATAATTATGAAAATAATAATTTTACTTCGAAGGTTACGATATAGGGTATTGAAAAGTTTCACGTAAAACCATGAAAATAATTATGTAATATTTCTATATTTAAGTTCATATAATATTCGAAATATTTGTTACTATTATATATGAGTTCAAATTGCAATCTTGTTGACAAATTATAGCTAAATTACTTTAACCATAGAATTACTTAATTATAGAGCGGGTTATGGAGAAAATATCAATATATAGTTGTTACCAAATTGTGTGAAATCAATTATAGTAGTAGCGTAATCACAAAATATGTTAAAAAATGAAAACTGAAAAATTGAGCAGTCATATTTAATTTTAATATTATTTTCTGATTTCTAGTACACTCGTTGCATGTAATTAGCAACTAAAAAATCGTGATATTTGTTAGTTACAGTAACCAGGTAACAATAAACAACTTTTCACTCTTCAATAACATACTCTAATTTGTTATTTATAAAATAAAACAACTTTTTCCATTACGTAGAACTATGTAAAGTTTGCGTTAAGATGATGATAAAATGATTCGCAAGAAAAATCTGTATATTTCTATAAATGTTTTTAAAAAATAACCACGCAGACCATAATACCGAGAGGATTAAAAGTATAACCAGGAGACCCAACCTCGATTCCGATCGGCAAAAACGATCCAACTACGAACCAGTTCGAAGGAGAATGCAACGAAGTGTCACAGGGAACGAGGAACGATCGACCAATTTCACCTGACAAGCGTTCCATTTCCACCAGGCCGTTTCAATCGGGCTGAAATTACTCTATAACTTAAGCGGATACCCGATGGAGAAGACACTGAAGAAGAAGAAGGCGAGCCCAGCAGCGGAAACGCGTTCGAAGCGACGTTTCCGTCCCGCGAGCGGCCAAGCGCGCAAAGCTCGCCAAAGCGTCAGCCGGCTAATCATCCAATCATGTAATTACACCAACGATTGCTCGGGACGAACGATAATTAATGATCTCGCCATGAACAGCTACAGCGTCAGCGCGCAAATAACAGCCGATTTCGCGTCGGATTTCTCGTCGAAACGCGAATAATAACACAGCTTTTTAATGGGAACGAGTAACAGGTGACGATCACGAGAGCGATCGTTTCTCCTTTCTTTCCCGTCTATCTTAGCCCAGATCTGATCACAGGGCTGATATCGGTGATATGAAATCATCAGGGAATTATACGGTGAAATTTTTTTAGCTCCATCGAAAATTAGAAACTGGCTGATGATGGCGACGAAGACAAAACTTGTCTCGCAACTAGAGATAGTGATATAATGAGAGATAAGATGAATTTTTAACCTTTACACTTACAGAAGAGAAATAGAATTTCGAAGATTCTCTGTGTTCTTTACAATTTTTGATTCTAAAATAGTAAAGAAGGAATATAAATTAAAACGTAGAATTATTTTCTTTCCAAAATTTTTTAACCTTTGCACTTACAGAAGAGAAATAGAATTTCGAAGATTCTCTGTGTTCTTTACTATTTTTGATTCTGAAATAGTAAAGAAGGAATATAAATTAAAACGTAGAATTATTTTCTTTCCAAAATTTTTAACCTTTGCACTTACAGAAGAAAAATAGAATTTGGAAGATTCTTTGTGTTCTTTACTATTTTTGATTCTGAAATAGTAAAGAAGGAATATAAATTAAAACGTAGAATTATTTTCTTTCGACAATGTTACGTTATTTTAAATTCAATATATCACTTAATACCGATCTTTAGTATTTTAATAAATGGCTATTGGAACTCGTCTTTCGAGTGCAAAGGGTTCATATTTTATAATTCAACTTGGACTGGTCAGATACATTTAAAAAGAATTTAATATATTTTAACCGCTTGCATTGTTATTATTCATAAAAGCTTTCTCGATATTTTTCTGTACTCGGAGATATATTTAGCATTTATGATAAAGTAAAAGTTAAGAAGAAAATCGCGTACATCTGAAGTAACAGTATATTGAATATAAGACAATAACTAGATTAAAATATCGAAATCAAATATACGCGATTTTTTTCTTAACTTTTACTTTATCATAAATGCTAAATATATCTCTGAGTTCAGAAAAATTCGAAGTAACATCCGAAGTAACAGTATATTGAATATAAGGCAATAACTAGATTAAAATATCGAAATCAAATATTAGTTCGAATGCAAAGGGTTAATACGTTAGATCGGATCACTAAAAAATTATAGGGAATGAAAATACAAAAATATGAGATCATTGCTTCCAATAAAACTTATTTCCGAAATAATGAAACTTGTTTTTAACAAATTTCGTTTGCTGAGACGAGTAGGGCAAGAAAAAAATTAACATTGACAAACATACGATCATGCAAAGGGTTAATACGTTACATCGGATCATTACAAAATTATAGGGAATGAAAGTACAAAGACATGGGTCCATTGCTTCTAATAAAATTTATCTCCGAAATTATGAAATTTGTTTTTAACAAGTTTCGTTTGCTGAGATGAATGGGACAAGGAAAAAATTAACATTGACAACCATACGATCATGCAAAGGGTTAATATGTTAGATCGGATCATTAAAAAATTATAGGGAATGAAAGTACAAAGACATGAGACAATTGCTTCTAATAAAATTTGTCTCTGAAATTATGAAATTTGTTTTTTCATTTGCTGACACGAGTGGGACAAGGAAAAAATTAACATTGACAACCATACGATCTATCTCACCATGGAAGTTTTAGAATTACAATTGGATCAAAGAAGGATCCTCGAACCCGGTGCGAAGGATTAACACCCCATAGAAACACGTCGGTTATCAAGGACTATTCAACTCGATCCATCGGTTAGGGAACACTCTTCACCTTCGAGAATCCTGTTATTCCTCGTCATTACTCCGCTTTTGTGCGCCTAATCCGGCAGAAAAATCGGTTCTCCGATCGAACAGAAAATCTAAAACACAGGCCAGAGATTGAATAAACCCGTGGAGGCAAGCCGATCATCGGAACAATCAATTTCGAGCGTTCTTCGCTGGAACGGTACCTGAAGAACCGTTTTAAGTGGCCTCGGAGCTGTTTATTGAATAAACAAATAGAAGGGAAGCGAAAGAGCCGCGATCTTAGATAATTGACTCCCCATGACGAGCAATCACGGGCATTTCTTCTTTTGCCAGCTAGCTGCTTCGCTGTTGATCGATGGTATTGCGGAAAGTGGTCGTAAATCATTGTGAGAAGCTCCAGCATTGGGTGGATGATATGGTATTAGCATATGGAGACTCGCGGCCTCGACTTCTAGCTCTTGGAAAGCGAAAAATTAATTATAATTGATGTTTGCGAACAGCTAGGACTCCGGAATTGGCGAGAGTTTGCCGGCAAATGGCGATTGGAGAGGAAAGAGACCGGCAAGAAGCAGACTTTTGCTAGTTCTTAGCCCGTTCGCGTGTAATTCGCGTAATTGGGTTGCAAAAGGGAAGTATTTACAGAAGAAACAAGAGTGTAAATGGATTCGAATTAATTAGAGTCATCTGGTCAGGCTAGGTGGCAGTTTTTCGTATTGTGATTACTAATCGAATTAGCAGATTAGCGAGAAAACATGGATTTTCAGAGCTGAACCTTCTTTCTGCTCTAAATTTACTTCTTCGATATCTTGTAATGAAAATTATTTCTTCTTGCATTTTTGGTATCTCCAAGACGAATCATTTGACATAAACAGGCTCAAGTTATTTTCAATTTATTATATAAAAAGAAATACTTGGTACATCATGATTGAGAAGGAGGATTAGATAAAGTCAACGACTTCACATGTTTATTAACTAGAGGATAAATACCGAGGATACTATCACAGTCATAAAATAATTTCTACTGTCAATTCCCAGACGCAGGTAAAAGCACATGGCCATTCGTGTCATCTTCTAGTAATTATGTGATAAAATATACCAAAGAAGGTTAGAAGATAATAAAGAGTATAATAAAGAGTAATTTCGCCTGACGAAATTAAATAAATTAATATATATGATAATAACAAACGGAATAAATGGTTGATGTTTAGAAATTTTGGTTTGATTTGAAGCTGTGTATTCAAAGAAACGTATGAAGGTATGCAAGTATTTAGGAATATTTTTCTTATCTCTCCGTTTTCCATAGGTGTCTGTCTAGAATAGACGCTAGTGCATATGACATCGTCGTCGTGATTATGTGATATTTTATGTGATAAAATATACCACAGAAGGTAAGAAGATAATAAAGAGTATAATAAAAAGTAATTTCGCCTGACGAAATTAAACAGAATATTAGGTTGGTGCATATGAAATGTCGGATTTTTTTTACATGCGAACGTTTGTCTTCCTGTTTTCGTTATACTTTTGGTTTTCGCATAACCTCGTTTATAGTCGTACTATCCATTGCCAGAGTCACATTTCAACAAAGAAGATTTTCTCGAAAGTGTTCCCTTTTGTTATTTGATTTGAATTTTCTACCGATATGAATCTGAACGATATTCGTATAATTTTTTTGTATGAGTATAAACTTGGTAATAATCCTGCAAAAGCTGCACGCAACATAAACCAAGCGTTTGGGGAGAATACAGTTAATGATCGAAAAGTGCAGCGTTGGTTTGAAAAATTTAGGTCCGCTGATTTTTCACTACAAAATGATCCGCGTGGGAGACCCAAAACGTCTGTGAAAAATGATGATCCGAAGGCATTGGTGAAAGCGGATCCAACTGTATCCACGAGAGAACAGGCTACCAGGATGAAAATTGACCATACAACAATATTGCGACATCTTTCTGAAATTGACAAGGTGAAGAAAATGGATAAGTGGGTACCGCACGAACTGACAGCGAAATAAGCTGGATCGGTTGAACGTATGCTCATCGTTACTATCCCGATTTCATCGAGAGCCATTGAAATATGAAGTTTTGCAGCACCCAGTCTATTCACCGGATCTCTCGCCAACCGACTTTCATTTTTTTAAACATTTAGAACTGTTTTTACAAGCTAAACAGTATGAAAATGAAGACAGTTTGAAAAGTCGATATCAGAGTTTATCGATTCTAAAGATCAGAATTTTTTTAAGACAGGCATCTATGCTTTAAAGTCTCGTTGGGAAAAGTGTATCGAAGCGAATGGAGCATATTTTGATTGAATAAACAGTTTTCGAAAAAAGATATGCAGTTTTATATATTCACTTAGAAATCCGACATTTCATATGCACCAACCATATATTATATATGTTAATAACAAACGAAATAAATGGTTGGTGTTTAGAAACTTTGGTTTGATTTAAAGCTGTGTATTCAAAGAAAGGTATGAAGGTATGCAAGTATTTAGATATATTATTCTTACCTCTCCGTTTTCCATAGGTGTCTGTCTAGAATAGACGCTGGTGCATATGACATCGTCGTCGCCGATGTAGACAGGTTTTCCGGTGACAGGCGGCACAGAATAACGTGTCCAACATTCTTCGTCGTTTGGAGCGTAATACTGCCATGGTTGGAAATTTCACCATCGATAGATCTCTCCAAAATCCAAGCTGCTGGCCTAGGGGAATTCGCTGCCTTCACTATCACGTATTCTATCTGGTACACCTGGACAAAAAACGTTTGCGATATGTTAGATCACGTTAATTATGTTGAAATAAAATTTAATTTGGAATAACGAAAAATTGAATCAAATGAAAAATTGTTTGGGCTGTTCCTGAAGAAACCATTATAAGAATGAAATGTTGCGCTCTCAAAACTCACCCTATATAATCAGAAATTTATTAGCTTATGAAAGAATGAAGTTATAATTGATTACTATCGTTTACTTCGTTTGAAGTCTAGGAATAAATAACTATAACGAAGAAAATTCTTGCTGCCAGTATAATGGCATATTAATGACATATTAATAGACGTATGCGTGTGTAATTTCAAAGATATTATAGAGGGTTAATTCATTCGTCTTCAGCAGGTGCTGCTATGAATGATTGCAGTACTTCTGAGGTATGCAACTATGAGTATAATGTATGCGCACATGTAAGGAACATTTGATATTAATGAAGATTTTATGCGAGACTTATTTCAAGCTTTAATTACTCGAACTCAACCCGTTAATTCCATCTTACAACTTCTTAACCAGAGACAACTTCACCGGAGATATAAATTCATGTCACACTCAGATAAATTCTAGAAACTAATACTCTTTTTATATTATAAATAACATAAATTCTTATAGAAATTAAAAATTTTTTAAAGAATTATTACAATCAACAGACTTTTTAAAAAATTTCAGTTCAAAAAATCGAACCATTAATAAATAAAAAATATCGAATCTTCGATCCTCTACATAGATAACAAATTTCAATACCATTTAATACAAATTTCAAATTTTAATTCCACCTGAAACCTTTGACTTTGTAGACTGAAAGTTTTAATTCTAAGATTGGCAGGTACACAAATTAGAAATGTCAAATTCAATCTCCAGTGCCATCGGAAATATAGAATCCATCACGTAGCACGGTAGACAACTGAATCTGTCAGCCTGGAGCGAAAACACGGATCCCAACTGGAAAGGAGAAATATTCTAACAGTATGACGCGATGCTGCACAGTTTACAGGATCACCAATGATATTACAGCACGCCTACGATATCCAGAGCCATTTTATTTCGCCGGTTGATGGCGAGCAGCGAGACGGAGGACAGAGATCCATAGATACCCCGTAGCCTGTCGGGATCCCCGTCGAGTCGGTGAATTTTCTGCCGGATAATTAATTCCAAGCACGCAGAAATCGTATGGAATAATTCACGTGGCAGGATTACTCGCAATCCATCCGAGTGCGCCACGTTTCCCGCCGCGCTAACAAATAACAATTCGCTTGCAGAAGCTGCTCGCTTAGAAAACTCTGCTCCTCGTGGCGGTGATCCCGAGGAGAGCACATCGTCTCGCGGTAATAGGATGAAAACGTTATAAATTATCGTAAGATCGAGTTGCTAGACCGTGGTCAAGCTTCTCTGGTATCCTACGAGCGTCCTGTTTACGCACTTCCATCGCTGCAACCCTGCGATCGCATTTAAACGCCATGTTGGATTGCGTAGATAGGGCGTGTGGGTATACCGGATTTAATGATCGATAATTAAACCTGGGAATGAATTAATTACAGAGTGCGTTGGAAATTGCTGGTACTCTTAGAGAAGTCATTGCGAATATGCTAACATTTTATGGTACTGCTTCTTAGAGTTTCAAGGAAGATTAGGATTTTGGTGAAGAGTGAAGTCGATTTACAAGAGGCTGCAATTTGAATGTCAATTTTTTAAATAATTCTTTCATTCATTGGTAGCTAAACGTTTGAGTTAACTTTAACGTTAGTTAACGTTTGAGAAATGAACCAGTCACCTAGTTGACCATCAGGTTCACCAGACACATCACTTGATACTGAATAATATATGATAGTGAAGATTTTTAAGAATTATGTCAGTGTAGAGATGAACGAAATCATCAAGTGCCAAAGTGTTATGTATATATGGAACTTTAATGACTCGTTTAATTAATAGAATCTTCGCTAAAAATTCAGAATCTACGAAGAACAAATTTTCTAAGAACATTATGTGTCATGACACATTGATATAGTAGGTTGAAGGAAAATAAATCCAATGTTTTCATAATTTTAATGGATTTCTTTATTCCTAGCGTCATCTATGATTTTAGGTCGCGAGTTTGTGTTCCGTTAACGCCATCTATGATTTTTGATTGCAACTCAAGCTTCCAGACCAAAATCATAGGTGGCGCTAACGAATCATAAGCTTCCAGAGAAAAATCATAGATGGCACTAGCTTATGATATGGTCGGGGAAAAAGAAATTCATTATTTTTATAATTTTAATGAATTTCTATTTCCCCAACCATATTCAAAGCTGTCGTCATCTATGATTTCGAACCGAAAGCTTGTGTTTCAATAAAAAACCATAAATGGCGCTAACGGAGCACAAAATTATATTATTAAATATAATAGATTTCTTTCTCCCCAACCTAATATTAATAGAAGCTTAATAAAAGTTAAGAAACTACGAATAATGAATTTTCTTGGAATACAATATATCGTGACGTACAATAGTGATATACAAAAATTTTTTAAATCCACTCTAAAACAATATCTAACTATATAATTAAGGACGCGAATCATTTTTCTCTTGGAAAGCCAAATAAAAAATCTCAGAAACGGTTAGATCAATCTTTTGGACCCTTGAATAACTCATCTACCAAATAAATTATGAGAACGTTAAAAAATAATTCGATAATATCGAGGAACAATCTTGAACTTACCTACAGAAACGTTAAATTCGGAAATTCAGATCGCAAAGAAGAACGCGAATTTTCCGAGACCACCGGGAAAAAAATGTCGAACCAGCCAACTTTCCTCCTTCTTTTAATAATTTGTCCAAAGGTACAGTAACTCACGAGGCACTATCGCGTCCCGACGTCGGACGTCGTGTCAGCGGACAGACACGCGTCGCCCTGTTTCGTCGGGTTAACAAGACAGGAGTCCCTCATTCTCTCGTCGGGTCCGTCTTTGTCGTTGTCGTTGTCCTCGTTGTGTCGTCGTTACGCCGGCATTGTGAGGCCAGACCGACGCCCACTTTCGGACCATAAAGACAGATCGCATGTCCGCGATACCGGCGGGGCCCGCTTCCTTCTAAGGACTTCGTCCGGAACGCTCGATCCCAGTCCCGAGGAAGCGGACTTCAATTATCCGATCCTTTTGCTCGCTCGATCGGTCCGAGCATGTAGATGCGATCCCTCCAACTAGTCGAATCATGGAAATCTCCTCGTTAATATTAAGGTCGACGGAGGGACTGCTTTGAATCGGACTTTGGGCGTTTTCTAGACGCCGTTTCTCGCGATGTTGGCAGACTGCTGGTGGATCTAGGCGGATGTTATGTAGGCGGAATGTAGGTGGAAATTTTTGTATTTTGGAACGCAGTGATTTTCTGATTCACGTAGTTCGTTAATCGTGCTTCCGTCAAAATGGTTTTTGATTAAGAGATGGATGTTTTCATTAGGTGGTGGATTTTTTAAACGTTGAGAAAGATTATAAAAGTAATCTCTGTATTTTAGAATGTAATGACTGGGATATCGCGGTGTAAGAACGTTGATTTTGTAATGAAATTATATCGAGTTTGGTGTGGTTTAGATTTGGAAGTAGATGAGCGTGTTTCATTGTATTAAGGGTAGACTTTGAAATCTAGGAATTTAAAGAAGTTTCTAATTTCGAGAATTCAAATCTTCGTACTCCCTTCGTGACTCGAAGTTTTCGAAATTTCTCAGGCTAAGCTACAACCTTCTATAATTAGGAAGAAACTATTATAATCTTGAATATCAGTTCCTCAATAAGACTCTGAATTTTGTTGTTTAAATTCTATTTAACCATAGTGCACCTCTCGAGTGCAAAGGGTTAATAACAAGATAAGTACAGTGAGTATTCGCACATACAGTAAAGTAACGACATAAAATGTGAACACGTATCAGTTACTCAACTTCCTGAATAGAACTACGAAAGCAAAGAGAAAAGATCCGAATATACTATCTACATTAACCCTTTGCACTCAGTTGCCGATAAATAAGACTCTAAATATCGATATTAATTAATACATGAAATGTAAACTTACATCGATCCACGAAAGATATGTGGAATATTGAAATAAAATAATTCTAAGTCTTGATTTGCATACGATTTCTTATTTACCGTTTTAACACTAGGTTTACGGACGTTTTTTGTATACTTATTTTGACGGACATCCAATAAATTTGCCGGCAAAGAAAACCACGTATTTTCTTTAAAAAACAAACGATGAGTTTAATTCGAAAACACTCGCAATATTAACACTAGATTTACGGGACCCGTCAATTTGACGGATGGGTGCTTCAATTATACGATAATAAAAGATTTAATTAACTTAAATTAAGTCTGTTAATATTGCGATTATTTTCAACGTAAACTCGTCGTTTGTTTTTTAAAGAAATTATGTGGTTTTCTTTACCCAAAATCTGTCGGGTGTGCGTAGAAAAAGGTATACAAAAAACCCCCGTAAACCTAGTGTTAACAGATATCATATAGGTTAATTAAATCTATTAATATCTTATAATTAGAGCAACCCACCCGTCAAATTGACGGGTCCCGTAAACCTCGTCGATTCTATGGGAGAAAGTTATCGAGTTACTATTTTTCTGTAACAAAAAGATCATCGAATGCAAAAGATTAAAAGTGTCAGTGAGATATATAAGAAAAGTTTCGAGCTACTGTTGTTCACCAGGAAAAAATTTCTCGAGCACAAAGGGTTAGTATAAACGGTATTATAAATCGAATATATTATCTGCAACATCCCAGTCCTTTCCTCCTGTCACTCGCCACGACTCTGACACCAGGACAAGTGGCGCATCTGGTCTTTATCTGCTACCGTTGCGCTGCGATACCGCTATTTGATAAAGCAACGGGTCGTATCGATCAAAAGGGAGTGGCGAAATGGTCGCTTTTTGATCCATTTACGAGGCGATCTTTAGGCGATATTTACGGCCGAGTCGTAACCGAAAGCTCGCCGGCCAGCTCGCGAAGAGGACGAGGCAGAAGCGGAGAAGAGGAAGAGTACAACACGCACGGCGAGGCGTGCAAACGTTCCAAAGGCTAAATATTTACACTGGCTGCACGTGTTCGTCTGCTTCTTCGAGTCGCTATCAGCATCGCGTGCCTCGTCATGGGGTAGGTCGTGTTGAAGCCGACAGCGTGTTCGGAGTTCAAGGTTGATGCTTGCTATATAGGAGCACCGGGTATATTGGATTCTCTTCACTGGCTGACGGACGAGCCACGAACGCGAGAAAACAAACACGGTTTCTCAAGCTTCGTGTCTTCGAGTTTCGGCGCCAATGAAACGGTGGGTGTTCGTGTTTCAGGGCTCGTGTTGACGCTCGTTGTTTGTCGAACAGACGATGTATGGCCACGCAGCCTCGCCGTTGCTGTTTGTAACCAAATCTGGGGAAATATATGGCTGTTTTCATATTTGGAATTACTTACGCCAGTATTTTTCCGATTTCACCGGTTTATTTTGGTATACCTCGTTCCGAATTCTTCGCATCAATTCTCGAGATTCTGAGCTATATTAACACTAGATTTACGGCACCCGTCAATTTGACGGATGGGTTGCTTCAATTATACGATATTAACACTATGCCGTCCGCACGTCTATTCTAGATTTTTTCGTGTCGCACCGGTAGAACTGACTTACATCATTTCGTTTTCACCGGCGGTTTTTGTTTACTAATATTATCGTTAGTTCCCATGTCTCAATCCTGTCCTTCCATTTTCTCGAAATTCTGAGAGGTAAATAAGTAGAAGATTTTTTTCTAACCACTGGCACTTAATCGATAGTTTTCGCATGGCACCAATGTGGAACCACCGGACGTCATAGTGTTAACAGATTTAATTAACTTATATTAAGTCTGTTAATATTGCGATTGCATTCAAATTAAACCCATCGTTTGTTTTTTAATGAAAATATGTGGTTTTCTTTACCCTAAATCTGAGAGGTGTCCGTAGAAATAGGTATACAAAAAACCCCGTAAACCTAGTGTTAATCACGCGATCATAATTGTATTTTAATTGTTTTAACACTAGATTTACCAGATATTTAAGTATACCTATTTCTACCGAGGCCAGTCTATTTTACTTTTCAAAAATGACAAAAAAAGGTGAATAATATTAATTGTAATACAAAAATTGATTTTTTATAGACATTATCAATTAATCAAACGCTTAATTGTTTGTAGTTCATCGCTCACAATTTTTACATATGTAGATTTTTCGTTGGAAGGAGTTACTCATCCACCGTAATATAAGCTCCGGATTTGAAGCAATTGTAGCTATTTTCAATAAATTTGTTCCAAACTGTTGAACTAAAGCCCGAAAAAAAACATTGCAAAACATTGCAGCACTTATCAATTGTTGTAGCTGTCCCTATGTCATTTCATCGCATAGGAAACATGCGCCAGTCATTTTGACTGGTACTGGTATAAGTGTCAATAACAAAAAGTATATTTCTTACGAATACATACAAAATAATATAAAATTCATAAAACTGATTCTTCAGTTATGCCTGCAAAAGTCATAATACCATTTCGGAAAGAAAATGTTACATACAGTAGGAATATTCAATTGAAATTGCAAAACCAGTCATTTTGACTGGTCTGGTAAATCTAGTGTTAACGTACGTAAAATTCAAGGAAATTCCGAAATTTTTATCTAATTTAACATCAATTTAAAATTTAACATCGATGCATAATTTTTTAATAATTAAATAGTTATACAAGGGATTAATACTATTGTGTTTTTATTTTAATAAATACAAATTGGGGAATAGTTAGGGTTGATAGAGACATTCTTTGAAAATTAATTAAGAAAATAATATTATCCATTATTGCTTCAAATTATCTATGAGAATGGTTTAAGCAATTTAATTTCAGATCAATCTTGGAAATCTCGTGTCATTTTTCTTGATCCTTCTCGTCGCGAAATTTTTCTTCCTATTACGTTATTACATAATAATATCGATTAAATTTTGTTTTATAATGTGTTATATTTTCCAGTACGAATAACATCATACTGTATTTTTGTATAATTTTAACTGACAGTTAACGAATCATTACAACAGCTAATTCAGGCACGAAACAGTGTACATTGAGCTCCGCCTTACTCGTACAATATATGAGTGAACAGCGAAAGGGCTGAGAAGCGAGCAATTTGTCATTGCAACTGGAAGACTGTATTTTAGGATATAGTGTTACAGATGCGGCTGACGTATGTCCATAGAAATATATACACGCATTTAACTAAACTGCGACACAATTATACCACGCAGTAATTGAAACTTCTACAAAATTTATAAAAAGTAAATAAATAGATATACATATATGAAACAGGATTTATATTCTGTATTATAACATGGAATCGTTGCGAATTATATACCCTGTGTTCCGAAGAAATATAATAATAAAAAACTATACGCCATAATTTTTAGCAAATAAGAAAGAAATTTTACTTGGCAAAAATAATAAGAGCGATAAGTATATCGTAATACGTTTCTTCAGCAAGACAGAAGAAATTCGTCGAGACTCGACAATGCAGGTCTTCATGAAGTCATCGAGTAATCACGTTAATTTTCAAAGGATCGTGTGAAAAAAAGTGTTTCGAACCGGTCTTCTCGGTTCAAGGGCCAGCACGTTTATCTCCGATGGGTTTGCCTCAGTGTAAATAGTAGGCTCGATTGGATGACCCTGCAAGAAAACACGTCAAGGGCCGTACTTGACGCACCCTATCCAACGCGACCTCTTTCTCCGCCGCAGCACCACGAGGACTTCGATTATGCTGCACTCATAGCTTCACCGAAATCGAGTGCTCTGCTTGTGTCGAGGCGAATTAAACGGTTTGCACGAGAAATTTCGTAAAATTAGAGAGAAAACGATAGGATAATTCCGAAAGTATAACTTGTTCTAAAAAATCACGAAAAAATATGAAAGGGATCAAAAAAGAAAAGAAATAATCAATTACCTTGGAAATAATTAAAAACATAGTCTACCGAAACGTAAATATTACAAAATACGAGAACGAAAGAAAAACATGATATTTCCAAAAAGATGAAAAAAAAGAGAAACAATGCTTACTACAAGGAAATACAGAAAAAATGGTGCGACCAAAACCTAAATTTTTTAAAATTTGAGAAAGAGGATGGAAAAAATATGATATTTCGAGTAATGATAATTTCAAAAATTACAGCTCGTTCCAAAAAATTGGGACGAACAAAAATCGATTACTTCATCAACCATTGAAAATAGAATCGACGAAACCAAAATTTCTCAAAATTCAAGAAAGAAAAAAAGAAAGATACGATACTTGAGATATCGATAATTCCAAAAACGAAACTCGTTCTAAAAAATCGGAACCAATTCTCGTTATAATAAAATAAAAAGAAAATGATGTGTCCAAAAAAGGAAAGGACCAATTAATCACCTCTCAACCATTAAAAACAGAATCGGTCAAGCCTAAATTTCCCAAAATTCTAAAGAAGAAAAGGAAAAGATAGGACACTGGAGATATCGCTAATTCCAAAAATGAAATTCATTCCAAAAAATCTTAACCAACCCTTGCTACAATAAAATAAAAAAGAAAATGGTGCGACCAAAAAAAGAAAAGGACCAGTTAATCACCTCCTCAACCTCCATTAAAAAACAAAATCATCCAAACGAAAATTTCTCGAAATTCACGAAAGAAAAAAGAAAAGATAGGGCACTGGAGATACCGTTAATTCCAAAAATGAAACTCGTTTCAAAAAATCGGAACCAACCCTCGCTACTATAAGATAAAAAGAAAATGGTGCGACCAAAAAAGAAAAGGACCAATTAATCACCTCCTCAACCATTAAAAACAAAATCATCTAAACTAAAATTTCCCGAAATTCAGGAAAGAAAAAAGAGAAGATAGGACACTGGAGATATCGACAATTCAAAAAGTGAAACTCGTGCCAAAAAATCGTAACCAATCCTTGCTACAATAAAATAAAAAAAAAAAAATGGTGTGACCAAAAAAGAAAAGGTACAATTAATCACCTTCTCAAGCATTAAAACCAGAATCGGTCAAGCCTAAATTTCCCAAAATTCCAGAGAAAAAAAGGAAAAAAAAAAATAGGACACTGAGAATATCGATAATTCGAAAAGTGAAACTCGTGCCAAAAAATCAACACGGACACTAGTCAGGATCCCCGTGCAAATTCACCCCTGAAACGCACACGTGGTGGAAATGGCGCGACCAAAAGAGGAAAGAAACGGTCGGTCGGTTCGAAGAAAATTAAAAGTGACCACGACCGCAAAAGTCACCTCGATCTCGCTCCAAGCATCCAAAGCATTCCGAGACACGATTATTTTGCCAGCTCGGCAGAGCAAGAGCGGAATTCTCGTGGCCCGAAGAAGCGGGCACCGAGACCAGGGGAAGGCTCCCACGATCGGGTCGGCGACGACTAGTCGCCTTCGTCCGAGCCTCGGACGCATCCACGCAGCCTTCGCCTAAGGATGCGCCGGTATAGATGAGCAGAAATGCTTTATAGTGGAAGCTTGGGAGATGAAGAAAGTCAATAATGACCGGATCGGCGTCGGCCGGTGAGTCGGCGATCAGCCCTCGCTCCTTCGCTAAGAACGCGTGTAGATCGAGTCAGATTGCGTTGTAATGGAAGAGATTTTATCGTCGATTGTACGGTTATACAGGTGTACAAGGCAGTCTGGGGCTGTGGCTTTCAGTTGCCAGCGGAACTGTGTTTGGGTTGGCTACGGAATCGGGATGGTATACACGTGGCTGGTAGCTTCGTTTGTTTCTTAAAGGTCTTAATAGTACTACCTATCTGTCCCGTCGATTGAACATTCTCTAAAGATTTTATTCCGTGTATCTTAGACAAATTCGTTGCAAACTTCGCATCAAAAAAGACATTTTTCGAACGGAGTTATTGGAGCAAATCTTACGTGGTATAGTCGAGGTTTGCAGTTTTTAGAAATCGGTTGTAGATGTTGATAATGGAACGTATAGGGATTTGATGAAACAAAACCTAATTTTGACAGATATAGCTAGAGAGAATATTCGTGTAAATATAGATATCAATATACATAGTTGCTTTTCTGAATTGTAAAATTGGATTTTGTATATTAATTTTTAATACAGGGTTAGTATTTCGTATTACAGAGTTGGCTACGGACTCGGGATGGTATACACGTGGCTGGTAGCTTCGTTTGTTTCTTAAAGGTCTTAATAGTACTACCTATCTGTCCCGTCGATTGAACATTCTCTAAAGATTTTATTCCGTCTATCTTAGACAAATTCGTTGCAAACTTCGCATCAAAAAAGACATTTTTCGAACGGAGTTATTGGAGCAAATCTTACGTGGTATAGTCGAGTTTGCAGTTTTTAGAAATCGGTTGTAGATGTTGATAATGGAACGTATAGGGATTTGATGAAACAAAACCTAATTTTGACAGATATAGCTAGAGAGAATATTCGTGTAAATATAGATATCAATATACATAGTTGCTTTTCTGAATTGTAAAATTGGATTTTGTATATTATTTTTATTACAGGGTTAATATTACCCTTTTAGAGAGCTGCGTGTATTTTTCACATAATAAAATCCCATTTTAACCGATATAGTTAAAGAATATTTATATAAATTTAGATAGAAATAAAGATATTTTCCTTTCTGAATTGTAAAATAGGATATCGTATATTGTTATTTTATTTTTGCAAAATATTCTACATCTTCGTCATAATAAAACCAAGAAGCTCTGTATATAGCAAGTAAAAATAATTTTAAATAATTAAATAAATTACCATTTCCAACATTTGAGGTCAAAATGAACCAACTCAAACCTCCAAGAAGTTCCACAAAATTACCAAAATCTGCCTTTTCTTATAATTTTATTTCTTCTAGTAAATATCTCTATCCGACGACGACAGGAATTTTTCGCGAAGTTCCCAGAATATCCAGGACAATTTCGCGGCTCGTTAAGCATCTGGAGAACTGTGAAAAAAATTCCCGCGGCACCGGAATTTTTTAGCAAAGCAAGCATCCGGGCATTCTCACGACATGTTCGAGGATTGGACAAGCGAGATGTCCGCGCGCAAAATTAACCACAGGCCAATTACGACCTCGAATGATACACAAATTGCATTTCGACTCGGGGGCCGGATCTTCTCGGAACAATTTACGACGCGAAGATTACCCGCGGAATTAGTCAAGCAGTCGTCAGAGGGACACCATATGGTGGCTAATTAGGTCCGCGGAAGTGTTTACAATTAACCACGTCGTAGCGATTAATTGCTCCGCTGTAGACGCATTTTAAAAGCGACCCCTCGTGGGCGGCGATGTGTCCAATGGCGCCATCTTTCATCCCGTGAGTCCTATCCCTTTGTTCTACTTCCTCCTCGCTGCCCTATGTCTTGTAAGTCTATCTGTTTCCTCCACTTTTATTCACGGCAAACAGCTACGATAATTATGCGCGTGATGTTTATGTTACGGCTTGTTCGATTCTGCATAATGCTAGTTGTTTCCACCATGGGAGAATTATTTATGGGCTAGAATTAATAAGTACACTGTAGCAGTCTCGCTTATGTACAAGTTGAAGTTGAATTTATATACACGAACATTACTATTAACCCATTTACATTATTTGGCGAACTGTAATACAATAGGATGACTATGGCGTGTAAGTTATTTGAAGTAGAAGAAAGAATGATGTTTTCACTATTATGTATGATAAATTTAAGGACGAAATAGACATTGGTTGATTTTATATGAATTTTTAAATATTTGATGCTTCCAATCCTAGTGTTACGGAATTTAAATCTCCCCATTTAATAGTACAGGCATTTAAACATTTAATGGGTTAATTATCGTGTGACTAATTCCCTCGTAGAAATTTTAATCGCAAATGATTCTAAGTAATTATGAAGAACGGAGTTTCATGTACAAGATTATAGAAAGATAAGATATTAAGAATTGAAAATTAAATTTAAATCTCTCATCGTTGACGAAGATATTATATATCGCTTATTTGTAATTGAATTAAATCATACAAAATGTGGGAGCATAAGGATATATTTAAAATGTTATATCTGTGTTTACAAAGAAGAACACTAGATGTTACAATTTCAAAATATCCTACTTTATTAATTAAGTTGTAAAATATGTTTAAGTATTTATCAGGAAAAAACGAATGCCGAAATTTAAACCACGATATCTCAAAAATAAAAATGCACATTTAAAATGTGACGTTTCTCTATAGATATAACTAAAATTCCAAGTTCTGTACGATTCATCATTACTATGTTTCTTAACAGGAACAATCAATCTGCTCGCGAAGGCAGTGAAATCTCGCTTCAAGCAAAATGGAGATGAAATGTACTAAACTGGCGGACATAGATTTTCATGCAACGACAAGATCGCAACGCACGAGCAAAAATGAAATTAACACGAGCGGCCAAGAACAACCCCGACAACCATAAAACAAAATTATCGCACTTACACGAAACCATTGCACGTACGTGTAAGCATACCGTTCAAGATCGCTCGTATCTTACAGTTTATTAAATCCGCCAGATTCACGGATACATTTTAGCTCTCGCACGCTTCCATTTTATGATCCAGTTTACGATGGCCGTTTCGCGTTTTAGGAGGCTATACCTGCACCCTGTGCTCGCGAATCCTCCGCGATCGCGATCGCGAATACCGTCAATCGTCTAATTCCATTGGCATAAATCTCGACTGGTCGGTGACAGTGGCATAAAGCGTTCGTAAAACTCGGACCGAGGGTACCTTTTTTTCCCATACACGTCCCGGCACGATAAATATAAATCTAAAACGCATCTAAAAGTCAACCGTGTTCCTTTTGGCTGACAAAGTGCCTCCACTTCCGAATTCGCAGACTGTAAGCTCGCAAATTGTCCGTGACCGGTCGCGTAAATCATACCGATATCTAAATACGCTAATTATAGGTGCTGCAACTCGGCAAACTTCTTACTATCCTGTTCAGAATCCTTCGGGATATTTACAAACACGATATTTTTGCGATCTTACAAAGTTAATACTAACGAAGTATTTAATATCGCGGAAAGTTTCGTGTAAAAATTCGAGATTAGATTATATTATCGTATTTAAGTCACAACTGGTGTAGATTATAGGTTACATATAATTATTTAATTCCATTTCACAATTTATGTTTCAGGTGATAAATATCCCTAAGGATTATTATTGCGTAGAATACAGAAAATAAAATGAGGTTTTGTATAGCAAAATGGAGCCACTTTCTTCAAACCTAATCTCAATTATTGTACATCAACTGACATCCAATGGTGTCTACGTAACACATAAAATAGTGTAAAGTAAAAACTAAAATTAGAAATAAAGTAAATACCTAAAATTTAGGTAATTACATATTCAAAAATAGGATTTTCAAGTACCGATATTTGCTGATATTTAAATAACCTTTTCTCTGTTCATATACCTTCCAGAATTTCCATTCAATTAAAATTCCAAGTCCTTAAAAAGTCTAATCAGAAAAATGATTTTTCTTTTCTCCAGAATTGCATCCTCTAAAAAATTTAAATTTCATTAAGAAACCATCTACGTGACTTGCGGTTGAAGCACAAAGAAGCTTGATAGATCGACGACAGACTCCTTCCTTACAAAGTTGAATCTCGAGTTAATTAACCAAATATTAACCTACTTGTTTCAGCTTCAGATCAGAGCATACCACGAGATACTCTCTGTCAACTGCAGCTCTGTCGTGGATCTAGAGTCGCGTCTGAGAACATTGCTGGCGATTTCATCGGTAGCCCACAAAGGGAGACGAATGCCGCATCATTCCGGCCATTCATTCGTTTTCTGCGCCCCTGTACTTTTGTTTTTACGCGTCGGATGATATAACGCTAAAATAAATTGCACAATCTATTCTCGGTGTAGGGCAGATATTCTGAATACACAAGCAACCGCTATTTCCTCACCGCGCGAAGTGTAAACCGGAATGAGCAAAAAGTGCGAGGACGATAATGCACTGGTAATTTTGCAGCCGAGATATTCGCTCGCAACGCGTATTCGTACTTACTCCTCCGGCGTAATTAACCGATCTTCGCACTTTCGCTCGCCTCGTTTCCCGTGTTTTATGCTCCCGACTGTTCTCGCTTTGTTCTTCGAAACACCGGGTATATCGGGATTTCGCCAGCAAAAATAGCGTGACACGTAGTAGAATTAATTATAGTAGAGATTACAGTGGATACAGTGTCTACACTGCGAGTTAGAAT
This sequence comes from Lasioglossum baleicum, assembly GCF_051020765.1. Lineage (NCBI taxonomy): Eukaryota > Metazoa > Arthropoda > Insecta > Hymenoptera > Halictidae > Lasioglossum > Lasioglossum baleicum. The sequence goes on from NW_027470123.1 coordinate 25,666, forward strand.
TTTCGAGACACTTCATCGAGTATTCCTGCTCTGTTCTTTGAAGCATCGGATATGTAATTGCTGTAACTTAGTTAAAAACAGTCGCAGAGTAATATTTGAAAGATTATTCTAAAGGCTGAAGTCTGTAGTTTCGAGTACTTATATTTAATTTTCTCAAAAATTGCACTTGCATTTTTACACTTGGAGGGAAGTGAAAATTGAACGTGATTTTTTCCAAAAAGATGAATGATCTTCGGTCGCCTACTGAATCTACGAAAAATTTTTTTTGGGGATGAAACTACTACGAGTGTGGAGATTGAAGCTTCCACTTCTCAAAAATATCATAAAAGTTAGCGAACGATTTTTTTTCAGAGTTTTATTCCACTTTTGTCGGCAGACCTAATTTACAAGAATGTGTATCGAGCAAGTAACGCAGATTTGTAGAATTTAAGCATTTTTGCTTCATGTATATACTATAAATAAAATTTATGAAGATAGCAAAATATCGAATAGTTCATTTATTCTAACATATAAAATAAATTTTATTTAATGTGTTTATTAATGGAAAATTTAGTGGAGAAGTTACTAAAATTCACAATTTCTTAGAGTTATTCCCACGTAGCGTAGAAAAATGAAAAGTAATGAAAAAGGCATGTAATACATAATGAACCATCGGCAACAAGTTGTCAAATAAAAATTCACCAAATCACAAACGAATACGAATATTCGATCGTACGTAAAATGTCAGCCGAAATTTAGGTGACTTTGCCAGTATCCTTGATGGTCCGGAACTTTCGCACAGGACTGTACATTTCGATTCGAAGCACCGGTACGTACGGCAAGGGTCTAGGAAGTCCTTTTCGACGAGAAGAAACCACGAACGATTCCTCGGAAGCCAGCGCGTCCAAGAATTCTAATAACGACAAGCGTCGCCCTTTCTTCGATGGAACTCCTCCGACCCTGAGGAACTAGTCCCGGCCACGCAAAGAGGAGCACTTCAAGCCTTACCGGCTCCAGGAACCGTCTGTCCGGTAAACTTTCTTGCCGCTGCACCTCGGTGCACCCCATTTACGGACCTTGCAAGATAGCGCACAATGCCAATTTATTAGTGGTGCCCCTTAGCCTCGCTTCAACGGGGGTCTTACGGTCTTGCGTCGCGCCCATAAAGGGATGCCCGACGCCATCGTTCGTGAGAAACGCCGGGAACGATACACGGCACTACACGATCCATTTCTTCCCACTTTTCGAAATCTTTCACTTTTCTCCGCCTTGAATCTTTGGTTTCAATGGATTACGGTTTTGGAAGTTTGGTGAAAGGTTGGTAGCACGATATTTGATGGTGAAAAAGTTAGATGGGAAATTTTTTGATCAAACTCAGACGTTATAGAATTTAAGTATATAATCAAATTTAGAAATTAATAATTTAATATTGCGAAGAGTTTTGGAAGTTTGGTGAATGGTTGGTAGCACGATATTTGATGGTGAAAGTGTTAGATGGGAAATTTTTGGATCAAACTTCGATATTATAGAATTTAAGTATATATTTAAATTTAGAAATTAATAATTCAATATTGCGAAGGATTTTGAAAATTTCGTGGAAGGTTGGTAGCAGGATATTTGATGGTGAAAAAGTTAGATGCGAAATTTTTGGATCATACTCTGACGTGGTAGAATTTAAGTATATAATCAAATTTAGAAATTAATAATTTAATATTGCGAAGAGTTTTGGAAATTTGGTGAATGGTTGGTAGCAGGATATTTGATGGTGAAAGAGTTAGATGGGAAATTTTTGGATCAAACTTCGATATTATAGAATTTAAGTATATATTCAAATTTAGAAATTAATAATTTAATATTGCGAAGGGTTTTGGAAGTTTGGTAAAAGGTTGGTAGCAGGATATTTGATAGTAAAAGAGTTAGATGGGAAATTTTTGGGTCAAACTTTGATATTACAGAAGCTAAGTATATATTTAAATTTAGAAATTAATAATTTAATATTGACAAGTCCAATATTTTGAGATATAAAAATTGAAAACGTATATTGAAAATTAGACAATAAAAAGTTAGGAATGTACAAATTTTATACTGGAATTTTAATGTTAGAATTAACACTAATAAGTCAAAATTTTAAGATATATATATATACATTAAACTCTTATGCAAATGGTAAGGTAAAATAAAGAGGGAAGGGAGTAGATAGTTTTCCAAAAATTCTTTATAAGTTTGTTTGTATTGTTTTATATTTTCTACGTTAAATATATCACGTTGTTACTTCAATCTTAAGACACTAGTTGCGAAGTAGAGTATAAAGCAAGGCATATTGAACACATTGTTTCAATCATCGACCAATTATATTCGTAAATAAGACTACTTTATCTTCGAACATATTAGACATAGCTAAATATAATGGTTACGTACTCCAGTTTATAACACGATAAATATGGAATGCAGATAAATATTTCTCCAGTCAACGTTATCTAATTAATGAACGAAATATCTTAATAGAATTTCACAGTTCCGACCAATACAGTATCTAATTCAGTAACAGGACTACGAATTCTATGATATTCTATTCCGAAAAATTTTTCTAAAAATCTCTAATAACTCTAATAACTTAGTATAAGGAGTAGATAATTACTTCATCGGCAACTTTGACATACTTTAAATCCATCTCTAAGCGATTAAAAAGACATTATGCAGATGTTGTATCATTATTAAAATCTACTGGTAAAACCTACGATTTAGTAATTTTTGGATTTTGATATAACAGATGGTTGTTATCGATTCCATGTTCTCTTTTTTTAATTTAGATAAAACTTAGGATTTACCAATTTTTCAGCTTCTACAGTACCACTGCCACTGTTAGAAACAAATTCCAAAAGAAGCCACTAATTTCTTCTTCCTTTGCATACTCATAAAGACTAATATTGGAATATAGCTAATTAACAATTGTACCAATTTTCTATAAAAATTTAGGTAACATTTAGGATTTACCAATTTTTCGGGTTCCATAATACTACTGTTACTGTCAACAAACTATTCCAAGTCTAAAACTACCAAAAACAAATTTCAAAAGAAACCTCCAATTTCTCTTTCCTTTGCATCGCCTCGCTATAAACACAAGATTAATTGATAAAGCCTAATATATTTCAATTCCAAATTTGTATAGCTAACTAGCAATTGTTACCAATTTTCTCCAAAAATTTAGGTAACATTTAGGATTTACTAAATTTTCGACTTTCATAGTACCACTGTCACGTGAACGAAACTATCCCAAATCTAAAACTACCAGAAACAAGTTCCAAAGAAGTCACCAATTTCTTCCTCCTCTACACTCCCTCGCTACTAACACAAGATTAACTGATAAAGCCTAATATATTTCAATTTCCGAATTCTTCTTCTGTAACCAAATCATCTTCAAAAATTTAGATAACATTTAGGATATACTAAACTTTCGACATCCACAGAACCGCTGTCACCGTCAGCGAAACTACCCCAAGTCTAAACCTAGCAGAAACAAGTTCCAAAAGAAGCCGCCATTTTCTTCCTGCTCAGGATCCTCGCCAGCTACACCTCTAACAAGAGGGATTACAATCTCACGCAAACCCTTTGGTCGGCCGGTTACAATGCGATACAAATAGTAGCGGTGGTAAACGATGGTACAACGCTTATTGTTGGCGACACGCGTGAAACGCTCGCGTGGTGCCGAGCGGACACGCGTACAAAGCCGCGTTCCGCGGCGCGTGTATACGTGCCTCGCGAGCGGAGGTGTCGCTCCTCGAGATCCTATCGCGGATAACAACGTGACGCGAGATCTGTTTACGATACAACCTCTCTAGCTCTTCTGCCGACCCCTGCTCCTTTCTTTCCTCTTCTTCTTCTTCTTTCTCTTCCTCTTCTTCTTAGTCTTCTTCTTCTTCTTCTTGCACCCGCGCGCTGAACAGGGCCCAAGGAACGTTTATCGTGAGCGCCGGTACATCGTTGGGAACTGCTTTCGAGATGAATCGTGCTTCTTATTTGGTCCAAGTTCGAGGTTATTCGGCAGGGGATTTGCATCGCAGCGGGTATGATCTCTGGATGTTATGAGTGCCGAGTGTTGTGGGATTGGAATTATTCTTGGATGAGCGAAGTGAAGCGAGGTCGGGAGAATTCTTCAACAGACGGGTCTGTTCGCAGTTTGGAATTCATTATGGGTGTTTATATCGGAAGGAGGTTGATTTAGGGAGATAATTTTCGTGCCTTTGGAGAGATTGATTTTCGATGTTTAATTTGGGGTTAGGGTTCATTCTGCTTCTCAGCTCAGATGTAATTTAATTTATGAAACCAACTTCTCAGGTGCTTAATCGAATTTGCTTATATCCTTAGATACCTGATCTGGAATTTATATCATTTTTTAACTAGTAATTATTTATTTAATTTATTAGTGAGTGATTCTGAAGAATTCCTTACAATTTTCCTATGAGATTTAATATTTAATAGAATATTTCATTAAGAAGTATCAATATGAAGAATTTAAGAAGATCGCAGTTTTCACACCTGCAACTTGAAATATATAATTTATTGGCTAATAATTATTTATTTGACACTCTATTGACTAATTCTGAATTTAGATGAAAGGAAGAAAATAAATATTTCATTAAAAAGCTTCAATATATGCAGGAACAAAATTAAAATTCTGTACACACTTTCTTATTAATTACTTACAGATATTGTCTAATTTCAGGTAATTTAATGATCAAAAATCCACGATGTTCTACCAAAGGAAGATAGAATAATTTTGTAACCGAATGATAGAAAAGTAAATACGCGGTTCGTAAGAGAATTGCATTGCGATGGAATCTCGAAGCTAAATTGGGTTAAGCTCGCAAGAATGCATCAGCAGGGATCCCCGTTGCGCTGGGAACTGGTTGCAAACGCAGTTATCCCGGTGTTTTCACGATCCATCGAATAATAGGGTGGAAAAATTGGGATTACAATACGAAAAGGGAAAATGAAGAACGCGGACAACGGCGATGTAGCGAACCGCAAGATCTCGTAACCTTATATTCAACCAGAAATCCTGGTCGTCGTCGAAACTGACGTCTAGCCGACATGAGCCTCATAATCGGATTATGCCGTCTCGCGTTACCTAAATCCATCTGCAATTAATACGTCCACCTTCTATTTGGTAACACGATATCGCCCTAAGTCTGCTTGTTTCACGCGCGCGTGTATATGAGCCCAGTGAATCGAAAGGTGGTAGCCCGCGATATGACACCCCATCAAAATAAGGCGTGCAGTGAGTAAACCGTACATAAAGGGTGGTCCAATTTTCATTTTCATTCGATTAGAAATTCCAAGATGAACCGAGGATATTTCATTTATAAAGCGCCACGAGTGAAATAACCGAAGCAAAAATTTGTTACAGATATATTATTCCTATATTCATGGGTACTAGCATACTTTGGGTCTAAAAGGTTGATGAGTATATTTGTGGATAACTAAATTTCAAGATGAACCGAGGATATTTCATTTATAAAGCGCCACGAGTGAAATAACCGAAGAAAAATTTGTTGGAAATATATTATTGTTACATTCATAAGTACTAGTATATTTTGGGTCTAAAAGCTTGATTAGTATATTTGTGGATAACTAAATTCCTAGATGAACCGAGGATATTTCATTTATAAAGCGCCACGAGTGAAATAACCGAAGCAAAAATTTGTTGGAAATATATTATTGTTACATTCATAAGTACTAGTATATTTTGGGTCTAAAAGCTTGATTAGTATATTTGTGGATAACTAAATTCCTAGATGAACCGAGGATATTTCATTTATAAAGCGCTATGAGTGAAATAACCGAAGAAAAAATTTGTTGGAAACATATTATTGTTACATTCATAGGTAATAGTATATTTTGGGTCTGAAAGTTTGATTGGTATGTTTGTGAATAACTAAATTCCAAGATGAACCGAGGATATTTCATTTATAAAGCGCTATGAGTGAAATAACCGAAGAAAAATTTGTTGGAAATATATTATTGTTACATTCATGAGTACCAGTATATTTTGGATCTAAAAGCTTGATTAGTATATTTGTGGATAACTATTATAATTGTTTCAAAGACACCAGAGTTAAAGATAAGAAGTAAAACAAATGTTATTTATAATTTAAATTATCAATTAAATTTTAGGACATTTTTTATTCGGATGGAGAAAAGTTATCTTGAATTTTCTGTATATATGTATGCTCAATATGATGATAAAATCGTTCCAAATGGAATACATTCAAAATTTCATCAAATTTCAAATATAGGGGAACTTCGAGGAGGAAATAAGAAAATTCGATTTCCCTTGCCGTCAGAAGAGCAATGAGTCAAGCTAGAATTTCATTAGTCGACTAATTGAGTCTTCCTAAGGGGAGACCAAATTGAATTTTAGCCTAAATTAACGATTTAATAGAAGAACCAAGCACTACGAAACGTTCATATAAATTATTTTAATCTCGTATAGCTTTTTCTCGAAAATAAAAAATTATTTTATACTTTAGTATTATACCAGGAATAATTTAAAGGTTCAAAGATTTAAATAATATATGAAATTTCCCAATACACCCGGTACATAAAATCCAAATAGAAATCCACTGTAGGTGTATACAGGTTTCCAGGAAATTATGCAGAAAACCGCGCTATGTTGCGTGGAAGGTGCCTCCGTTTTATAAATGAACCATTAAATTTATTCCAAAAACTCAACTACGAAAACCTCCAATTAATCCCAATCCATGTTTCACATCGACTATATCTGTCCACCATCGGACTAATTAAGTATGGCAAAAATAAAGGATAGCACGTCAGAAAAATCGATAACTCTGACAACTTCTCGTATCATACGCAGTCAGATAAATCTAAAATTCAATTAAATTTCCAGACACTTTTATTTCTAGGACACGAAAGATTTACATGAATTATCTAGCTGCTGCGGATAGTCCATTGACTGTCAATGAACTTCTCTAAAACATGCATGGAGATCTACATATCGTTCATGAATATTGTTCCACATACATAAATCATTCCACTATACTTTACTAGACTCGTCTTCACTAGACTAAGCCTAAGAGTCTACCGACAATTTAAGATCTACATAAAAATCAATTCGCGAGTAATTAATAAGATTTAAAAATATGACACATATAATAGAAAAAAATTCGCTATATTTCATTACTAAACGAAGCTTTGACAATCGTCTTCCTCGAAATTTCTATTTCAACGCATTCACATTCCCATATGTCGACTTTCCGAAAATTTAAGATCTACTTAAAAATCAATTCGCGAGTAATTAATAAGATTAAAAAATATAAAACAAATAATAGAAAAAAAATTCGCTACATTTCATTAATAAGATCAAAAAATATAACACAAATAATAGAAAAAAATTCGCTACATTTCATTAATAAGATCAAAAAATATAACACAAATAACAGAAAAGAATTCGCTACATTTCATTAATAAGATTAAAAAATATAACACAAATAATAGAAAAAATTTCGCTATATTTAATTAATAAATGAAGCTTTGACAATCGTCTTCCTCGAAATTTCTATTCCAACGCATTCGCATTCCCATATGTCGACTCTCCAATCTTAAAATTCATTCTTGGCACAAACCACAAGATCGTAGAAGATCGTTGAATGAACATGGTCGACAAATTTTCATTGAGCTGGCGAACTATCGAGTGACAAAGTACCAAGCAGCGGATATTAAATCGAAAGAAGCCAGGCAGTTTCTCTAAAAATACCAACCCACCTGGCACGTGACATTACGTGTCTATATCTCAAAGAGTTCCAACTGTCCACGACCTGTCCGCAGACATGCGGAAAGCTTGTAGGCGGACACATGTCCGCGGAGCACGTCCGCGAGCCTGCACAGGCCTCGAGTCGCGAAACAAGTGAAAATATTCTGGAGATTTCCGCGTAGCGACGCTGGCAGACCTTCTGGGCCCGGCGTGACACGCTGGTCCTCTCGTCTACCCATGAAATCCGTGGGCGGAAAATCGACGAGAGGACTCCGCGCGGTCTGCCGTGGGGATTCCACGTCCTGGTCTCTTGCCAACGTGATCTTGGCTTGGACCTCGTTTCGCGATGGCACCATTGCCAAAAGTAATTCGCGTGAACCGTGAACGCGCGCCTCGGTCCGCGCGTTAACGAGAAATCCTGGCAAGTATGCGTGCCGGCCCTGTGTATCTTGCCAATTATACGTGTCTGCGCGCGTCTGTGTGCGCGATGGGGTGAAATTAGTCTGGCCACGAGGAAGTGCGCGGGTCCCGATCCGATATAAACTTCCGCCGAATGGGAGACCAAATGGCTGGTCCTACTTAGGATCATTAATCTCTCGCTGTGCGCCTTTGAGCACGTGTACAGAGACGAACAGTGTAGAACATCGCGTGGCAATTTCCGGGAGACTGGTCGCCATTCAGACGCTCCGCGTTTTTCTCGCCGTTTGCCGGATTACGTTTCTCCGGGATTGTCCGTTTTCGCGGAATTTCGACGTTAGAGAAGGACCTAATTATTCCCGAATTTCCGGATATTCCTGTATCTCGTAGAATACAGGAATAAAATACGAGCAGATGATAAATCTCTTGGAATTCACCATTTCACTCGCTCGTTTATCAGGGAAAAATAACAAAGATTAACGTTAACGCGTTCATAATCGGTTAAGAGGCTCGTCGAGGGAAACGATTCAGACGCTCCGCGTTTTTCTTTCCTTCGTTTGCCGGATTACGTTTCTCGGGGATTGTCCGTTATCGCGGAATTTCGATGATAGAGAAGGACCTAATTACTCCCGAATTTCCGGACATTCTTGTATCTCTAACACAGGAATAAAACACGAGCAGATGATAAATCTCATGGAATTCACCATTTCTTTCCCTCGTTTACCGTTGAAAAATAACAAAGATTAACGTTAACACGTTCATAATCGGTTAAGAGGCTCGTCGAGGGAAACGATAAAAGTTCGTAATAATTTCTCCGTCGTCTAAAAATACGAACCGATAAAAGAGTAAAATCGTAAAAGCGGCACTCAGACGTACCAACAACCATTCGTGAATTATAACCGGTGGAATGTTAGAATTAACCCAGTTTCTCCAGCTTCGTAAATCATACTTTCCAATTCCGTGTTTTACAACCGTCAGCAACCCCCTTGTACACCACCTATATACTCATTGTCGGCTGGTTATAATTCAAACTGTTGAACAATACCGCCTATTGTGGCCACTCTGATCTCTGTTCAAAGCGGCGACCACTCATAACGAACGATAAAATCGTTTAAACGAGCCCTTAATTACTCGGTTCCCAGCGGCCGTCGGGCCACCTGACTTAACAAACAATGCCAAAAATCATGCTTGTTACCGTACATACGAGCCGGTCGGGATACAAAAACGTTAAAGGGCCGTTTACCTTCCCGGTCAATTATCAATCGTGACGTTGTCTAATTTATTGTACGTATTGTGCGCGGCATAAAGGGGATGCACGGCCCCTCGAGAGGTTTCACGGGCCCACGGCTGTTCGTTAACGGCGGATTCGCCTTCATCAGCCGAGAAAGTCCGAAGAAACGTATTATCGGGGGCTCTGGGTGGTCCGGATCGTCGATTTTACGACTGGATTCGCTTTCACGAGAATCCTCCGGCTGCAACAGGGGCACGTTTCCTCGTCAGGCGTTACCCGGCCCACACAGTCGATGAAAACGCCGATTTATCGGCCACGTACAGGCCCTCGACTTTCCTTCTTAATTGCGGTCCTTCGGGATTCCAGGTTTTAATAGAGCTTCGTCATTTTAGGAAGGACCTAGGAATTTTGTAATTGGTGGTTCGAGTTTCAAGGGAATGGGGTGGGACAATTCGGGACGTGTGGAGTTTGCGAATATTTTGGGGTGACTTTGGGTAATGGTTTTCGAAACTTTATGGCGAGGTTGGATATTTCGCGCATGGAATATTAAAATTAAGTAAATAATAAAAATCGTAGAATCGCGTGTTGTAATTCGTGAAATATTTCACATTTTGAATTATACCTTTCGCAATTGTAGAAAGTGGTGACTTTATTTCTTCATTTATCCTTTTAATAAATGTAATTTTAACTACTTTGTTTCTTTAATTACAGCATAAAATTTCCAAGAATATTTAAAACTTTAAATAAAGGATAAAATATTAATTTGATTAATGCCCTACAAAAATTTCAAGTTTATTAAAACTGACATTAATCAATCTTAAAATAATAAAATCTCAAGTATAATAGAAACTATAATTAAAAAAAAAAAAAGTTACTGTTTATTTATAATACGCGATTATCATAAATTATTATGCCGCATTATGCACACGTACAAATCATTAGCCACGACTCTAAGATCAGAGAAACGAGAGGAACGTGGCAAAATTTCGCCTTCTAATCCATCCTGTTTATTCGTCTGAAATAACAAGATGGCTATCACCATTCGTCTTCGTTTCTGCATGTCGCTTAACTCATGCGGAACCCATTTGTCCATTTTCTTTACTTTTCGTATTCGCGCGAAGCGACAAATAATCGTAAAATGGATTAGTTTCGTTCGAAATATCATCTACCACGTTATTTCCTACAGGACATTTTCTCGAAGGAAAAATTCGCGAACGTGACTTCCTCAAATCGAAGTGAAACTATACTAACGCTATTTTCGCGTAAACTTCCTCAAATGCTAAATTCGTACCTTCAGCGGCTTATACCGGGACGAGCAAAATAACTGAAAGCGATAATCCTTAAAAATAGCAAATATCCACGTCCCAGTCGTAAACTTCGAGATAGGCTGCTATTCTAAACAGAGATGGGACAAGTCGTTATGGTCGCAACTTGCCCCAAGTTACGGGAATAACTAGCCCCAATCGACACATCTGGCAATTTATGAAAATATCCCGACTTGCGCGTTCAAATAAGGTAATAAAAATTAGCATACAGGTGAAGACGAAAGAATCGTTGAATCATGGAAAGAGACTGAAAAATAACGATTCAGAAATATTTACTTCTGCGATATATAATTAAATCTGTTTCGACAGAATACTATCTCCTTTCATTTTAAAATTAGAATCGTTGCAAATTTATCTCGAGAGTTTCTAACACGAATCTTCGTAACAATTTATTATTCTTGAAATTATGAAAAATTAGGTAATTATCCTATCGTACATAACTAAAAAATTTTATATAATTCTATGCAGTTTACGTACCATTTGTGAATGAAAAATCAGAGATTGATGCTCAGTGACCGATTTCTGCATTGAAATAGACTAATAAAAGTTAGCATAAAATAAAAAAATCGTTGAAATATAGAAACAGACTGAAAAATAACGATCCAGAAATATTTACTCTTGCGATATATAATTAAATCTATTTTGACATAACGCCATCTCTTTTCATTTTAAAACTATAATCATCACAAATTTTCCTCAGAAATTTCTAACTCTGATCTTCGTAACAATTCGCTGTTCTTAAAATTATCAAAAATTAGGTAAATATCCTACAGTACATAATTAAAAAATTGTATACAATTTAATGCAGTTCGCGTACCATCTGTGAACCAAAACTCAGAGATAAGCAGTCGAAGATCAGAGATCGATACTCAATGACCGACTTATGCATTGAAATAGACTAATAAAAATTAGTATAAAATAAAAGAATCGTTGAATTATAGAAATAGACTGAAAAATAACGACCCAAAAATATTTACTTCTGCGATATGCAACTTTTTCAAAACTATGTAATTAAAATAATCGAAACATTAAGTAAACAACGCCATCCCCTTCTATTTTGAAACTATAATCATCACAAATTTACCTGAGAAATTTCTAACTCTGACTTTCGTAGCAAAGTTAAAAAAAAATTACCACAAATTATGTAAATATCCTACAGTATATAATTAAAAAATTTTATACAATCCGATAAAGATCGCTTACCACTAATGAACCAAAAATCAGAGATCACGCGTTAAATATCAAAAATCGATGCTCAACGACAGGTTGAGAACCGCGGATCAACATCGATCGAGTATCAAACTGCAAAAAAATACAATCGCATTCAAAGCATATCCAAAATCGAATCACAGCCAAGCCGCCGCTTCTTCAGCAACCGCTGAACCCACGTTTCCAAAACAGTTCTGGACTGGAACTCGACCATACCAAAATCCTCGTAGCCAGGCCAGACTCTGGCTGGGGAAAAAATCGCAGGCACCTCGATTACGCTCCCGCGAAGAAATCCAATCGATCTTCGGACTGGAATCAGCATCTCGAGCGTGGAGGATGCTCCTCGAGGATCCGTGGGGGCTCTCCCATGGATCTTCTCGAGCGTTCACTTTTTTTCCTCGTGCCGTTCCCTCAGCTCGAGGAACCACGCCGCGAATACTTGTACGTACGATCAGCTCGGTGCCGGAGGAGCCGAAAGTATGCAGGTACCGTGTACAACCTGCACGGGTAAATACCTGCTCCAGTATACCTGCGGCGCGACATAAGGCCTCCTCCATAAACGGCCCGCAACGTACAGCATTTATTCTTTCTCAGCCCTCTCTCTTTCGCATCCCCGCTGCAAACGCCTCGTATTACAGAGGAAACGAATAATGTCTCGAATGCCTCGGGATTCGTCGGTTGATAGGTTGGCTCGTGAGCCAAGTGCTCAAATCTATCGTTTGTCGCCTCGGTTCGGAGATATCCGAATGGCTCGCGTTTAATACCGATAATCGCGTGCTTGGATCTACGAATGTTAGCGTTCGATGTTATTTTCGGACATGGTATCGCGAAAGGAAGGACGAGAATACGACGAATATCCGCGGTATCCGTTGGTCACGCGAGGAGTTAAGCCTGAAGTCGAATCCGCACGCGGATTACGAGGCGTCGTCGTCGTCGGGAAACTGCAGAACACGTCCGGCAGAGGCACGAAAGTGCCTCGGCTCGATCGCGTTCGAGCGATTAAAGAACCGGGGAAGCGAACAGGCCGAATGTCAGGTGAAATAATCGCCTCGTGACGTCGCTGCCCCCTACTCCAGACCCCCTCCATGCAGCGCAATTATTTAATGCAACGGAACGTTTACGTTCCCATCGTGTGCACGTGCATTTCTACCGCGGAGACCAGTTTAAAAATAACCAGAAGCCGCGTGGTGCGGTATGGGCTTAATTGCCGTGAAGTCGCCCGCTCGCGTACATACGTGCGCCGCGTAGCGGCCAGGCACCGAATTTAAATACAGCTGGAAAACTATAGCGTGAGCGGCCCTTTAACGCGTCCTGTGAATGAACGCTGGATGCGCGATAAGGAAACCCGTGTTTGCGGTTTTTTCGCCCCCCGAGAGTCAATCTGCTCGCGTAACTGTACCTTCCAGCCTTCGCGGAGGTTTCTCCCGTTGTAATCAACGTGTTCGCGCCGCCATTGTGCTTATTTTTCTCCGCTTCAACACCGATTACGATGGATAGATTTTAACCGATGCGCGAACGGAGACGTTCGCGGTGTTTTTTAGCTACTCGCGTAATTCGTGGTGATTTATTGAAAGTTGTAAATGGATGAGCTTGGTTCTTTCGGAGTTTATTGAATTAATAGACTCGTGTTCTGTCACTGATACAATGTGATGCACGGAATTTTGTGAAATGTATAATAATTGCTATGCTGAGTACCTGGTCAGTTATCGAACTTTCCGAAGTTGTTACACAGAAAAGTTAACTGTGATAAAGTATTAATAATAATAAAGACAGTGAACTATGCTATTTAAGGTAACAACATGTATGAATTATTGATAAATCTCATCGTGAACGCCGATGACATCAAAAGTTCACGAAACTTTGAAAGAAGCATTAAAATCTCAATACGCGGAATTTAATGAAACATATCTTAATTGCTATGCTAAGTACCTGAGTACCTGTCTCAGTTATCGGACTGTCCGATGTTGCTACCCAGGAAAGTTACCTGTGACAGAGTATTAATAATAATGAAGACAATGAACTATGCTATCTAAGGTAACAACATGTATGAATTATTGATAAATCTCATCGCGAACGCCGAAGACCTTAAACGAAATTCACGAAACTTTGAAAGAAGCATTAAGATCTCAATTCGCTAATAAAGAAATTTGATAAGAATGTTAAGGAATGTTAAGAGTGTTTCTGAACTAACTTTTATTCATTAATTATAACGTTAAGAGTCAACGGTCTGCTATACCAAAGTAAAGCAGTACTGTATCTTCGTCTGAAATAAATTTCATCGAGAATCTACCTGAACACTCGAAGAAGGAACTACGAAGACCTACATAGAACTACGCATTATAGCAGACTGATTGATCCCATTACCCAGCCGTTCGTCTATAAATATTCCAATCCTTCTAATCAACGCCCATAAAAATCACCGAGACTGCTCGAGCGCGTCTGGAAGACCATCAGACAAACACCTCTACGCATACACTCGAGGACAGCCATATCTGACAGGGCCCCGCGTTTTCCAGTCTATCATCAAGGACTAGAGGATTAGTTCCGGTCGATTCATCAGCGTCGAACCGTTTTTCACGTGGACGAGTGGAAACTGGTCACGATCCTGCACGTCTCACGGACGCATTTTCACGCGGCCTCACTTCCACGCAAACAATCCTAACATCCGTTATAAATCAGCGTGGCCACGAATTACATTTAGAGACGCGGTAACCCGAGCGATATATCGGCACGAAAAGGTTCCTTTATTGCCGCCACTATGTCTCGGCCGAAGCAGCCTTTCGGCTAGCGAACCGGCAGATTCCGTTGATTTATCGTCAGCCAGTTCTTGCCCTCGATTTTCTCACATTTTCAGTCTCTGTGACCAGTCACGAACGCCGTTACCGGTGTCCCCGATACCGGTCCTTCGTTCGCTTTCTTTCAGCCGCGGCTACACTCCGACCCTCGCTGCTTGTAAAAAACTCTGCACGGCGAAGACGATGGCCTAAGTGGGTGGCTGGTCTCACTTCCTGGGAAACAGCAACCCTCTTCCACGGGGTTATTACGGGAAAGAACGCCCGCTCATCGAACAGGAATTTATGGCGGCCCTCGAACGCGCTAATTGGACAGCTGTTATGGTGGCCGGGGAACCGCTCCGCTTTGAACTTTTACAACTGTCCGGACACCCGACAAATTTTTCTGGACCTCGCGCTTCGGGCTAATTGAACGTGGCGCTGCCTTCGACCTGTCCGCGCTTTGTTAACCGAGGCAGTTTGCTTGGCTCGCTTGTAACAGTTTAGCGGACGTAATTGGGTTGCGCGATGATGACAGATGTCTTGGGATCATTCAGATTTCGCCCGACATTCCGGCGTTTGCGTCGAGGTTCCCGTGAAAGAGATTCGCGGATCGTGTGGACTCGTGATCTTCTCAGGAAATGTTACTCCATTCCAATGAAAATCGGGTAAAAAGTTCCACAATTTTCTTTTTTTATCGTCGAGTTCGATAATATATCGCGACTGAAACTGGGATACATAAAAGCTGATTTTTTTGGAGAACGAGAATGTAAAATCAGTGGATGAAGCGGGACCGTGTAAGTACGGGATTAAGTTTCATGCGAATTTTACGTAACATCGAAATCGTAATATCAGATGATAGTATCGTTATAAATCTGATTTTCATATTCGTATACTACTTCACAATGTTAGCTTCGCTCCATTTCCAAAAATAACAAATTAACAATTAATTTCACAAAATTTATCTTTCCATCACTAGGTAGTCAAATTTCAAGATATACACGCTTATAATTAATTCCAAAAAATTGACTGATATCACCAAGTACTCAATTTCCAAATGTTACAAATTAAGAATAAATTTTTAGAATACTATTCCATAATGTCTTCCCATTATGTGGCCACCCATTTCAAAAAATAATAAATTAACAATTAATTCCGAAAAATTGATTGCTATCGCCAAGTACTCAATTTCTGAATGCTATAAATTAAGAATAAATTTTAGAATACTATTCCATAAGGTTATCTTCTCATTACGTGGTCACCCATCCAAAAAATAAATAAATTAACAATTAATTCCGAAAAATTGATTGCTATCGCCAAGTATTCAACTTCCAAATGCTGCAAATTAAGAATAAATTTTAGAATACTATTTCATAAGGTTATCTTCCCATTACGTGGTCACCCATCCAAAAAAATAATAAATTAACAATTAATTCCGAAAAATTGATTGCTATCGCCAAGTACTCAATTTCCAAATGCTATAAATTAAGAATAAATTTTAGAATACTATTCCATAAGGTTATGTTCCCATTACGTGGTCACTCATCCAAAAGAATAATAAATTAACAATTAATTCCGAAAAATTGATTGCTATCGCCAAGTACTCAATTTCCAAATGCTACAAATTAAGAATAAATTTTAGAATACTATTCCATAAGGTTATCTTCCCACTAGGTGGTCACCCATCTAAAAAAAATAATAAATTAACAATTAATTCCAAAAAATTGATTACCGTTACATCAGGCTATCACCAGGGTACTCCACTTGCAAAAGCTACAAATGAACAATCGATTCGAAAAGATTTATTGCCGACCTATTACAGTACCACCAGGAACTCTGCATTCAAAAGGCAGGAATTAACAAACCGCTGTAAAAAATTTCATTCCAGGAAGAAATCGTCCCAATTTCTCATTACGTAAACTCGCGCAAACAATTTCTCTGGGAGTGGAAAAAAGGAGAGAAAAAGCAAAGGTACACTTTAATCGACAATGATTCAAAGATCGAGCTTCCGCGTTCCCCCTTTTCCTCCGCCATGATGGTGCTGCGCGCCGCGCCGCGGCGGGTCACTTCCTCTTCTGGTCGGTAAAGGCACGACAAGGGGCCACGGATAATATCACGGGGGCCCCGAAATATCTTAATAACGAGTTCTGCCTCGGTTCGACTGCGGCTCGAGATAATAATTCACGCCGTTCTCCCGCGTGCACCGCGAACGGCCGGGCATAGGGGGAGAGACCAGGAAGAGAAGAACGGTGTGCAAGAGGTACAATGACAGGAGCACCGGCAGAAAATGGGGAACGAATGGGAGAACAAGAAATGGAATAAAAAGTAACGGGAGATCGGGTGAGAGGTAAAATTCGTGCCGGGAGGAGAGGAGAGGATGGGGGATATAAATTGAGGGAAGCAGCGCGGAGGTTAAGGGCGAATGGGAAGGGTCGCCGGGGAGCATGTGAGAAATGGTAACAGAAAAAAGTGCGCGTGGAAAGCAATTTGGTGAAAAATGAAAAGGGAAACTGTGGGATCAGGTTGTTATAGCGAGTTACATCGCGAGTGAAATTAAACGGAATCTGAATAAATTCTCGTTCCTGCTTTTCTCGATTACTCGCATTGCTCGAATGCGATAATGTTAATAAGAAAGTGCGTTAGGTCTCTCTTCTGAAGAATAGTAAACGATGTTGGAATTAATGAGTAAATTGAAATGACTAGTTTGGTAATTATGGTAATTAAATGAGAACTACGATGAGTCGAGTTTCGGACATTTTATCTTCGCGATTATTGAAAATATTCCGCTGCTTTTGGTAAAACTTATATGGATATTTTATTAAAATAGGTTTACAATTAAGTATGCTCTGTTACTTTTTTTATATCGTATTAATTAATACCAACTGCATGCACTGCATTTAGGTATACATTACAGACCAATTTTTTTTAGGAGCGATTATGGCTGATAGACTACTTTTTCTGGGAATGAAATGCTACGATATAACATTTTTTGCATAACAATCGGTAATTATATCACCAATGATTCAAGTAACTATAGTAACAGCTTAGGTAGATAACGAGTATTATTAATCGAGTTTAAACATTCAAAAAAATATTAATACCATATCTAGACGAGATGTAAAGACAATTAAAAGACAAAATATTCCATCAATAAATTAAAAATAAAATAAACAACACAGATCCACGAACGATCTAACGACCAACCGACCACGTACGACCAAATAACGGAAAGCGGATAAAAACCTGACCCAAACCGATGAAAGTTGAGCAAAACAGAAGGTGCCAAAGGGACCGATTAAACTGCCATGCGGCTCGGAAGTAAAAACCAGGGGGAATCGGAAGAAAGAAAGCGAAGGAAAAAAAAAAGCGAAAGAAACCGAGGTATTAAGGACGGAACGGAGAAGAAACTAAGTAGCAAAGAGGATGGTCGAGGAAGAAAAAGGAAGCGGGTCGAGAATGAGGCTAAAGGCGTGAATGAGGGCGATGGTGAAAAAGCAGGTAAGAAGTACAAAGTGAGGAGAAAAGGAAGAGAAGAAACGAGGAGCGAAAAAGGCGGAGGAGAAGAGAGGAGAAAAAAGGAAGAGAAAAAATGGAGAAAAAAGGAATAAAAGGGAAGAAGAAGAAGAAAGAAAGCAGGAAGAGGCGCTGGCGGTCGCGGTGGGCCCAATGGTGGGGGACTCACCTGTGCGCCGGCGCGAAAGAGCAAAAAGATGGCGGCGGCCACGGCACTGCGGTACGCGACGGTTCAGCACCGCGGTCTGTAATTATCGCCAGTGGCCGTGGGAATTGAATTACGAGGTAAATTCGTAACGTGCCACGGTGTCCGCGTACCGGTCAGAGTCAAAGAACCGCGGCACGTTTCTTAAACCGTTCGCTGCTGTAAAAACTCCCTCTGACTGATCGCCTGACACACTTTGATCGCGCGAGCTTTCTGTCCCGGGAGGAAGTACTTTCTTGTTATTAATGGTCATCCGACTGGACCCCGGGTGAAAAAAATGCACTCGTTACTTTTTAATTCGCGGTAAGCTCGGCAGTTTTATACAAGCCACGCCGGGATGATTTATTCGGAACGCGTGACGCGGAGAGAATCGCG